>NW_022162512.1:0-133344 GCF_008728515.1 Papio anubis | reverse complement strand
AGTGCTGCAATAAACATATGTGTGCATGTGTCTTTATAGCAGCACTATTCGCAATAGCAAAGACTTGGAATCAACCCAAATGTCCATCAGTGACAGACTGGATTAAGAAAATGTGGCACATATACACCATGGAATACTATGCAGCAATAAAAAAGGATGAGTTCATGTCCTTTGTAGGGACATGGATGCAGCTGGAAACCATCATTCTCAGCAAACTATGGCAAGAACAGAAAACCAAACACAGCAGGTTCTCACTCATAGGTGGGAATTGAACAATGAGATCACTTGGACTCGGGAAGGGGAACATCACAGACTGGGACCTATTGTGGGGAGCATCGAGGGGGGAGGGATAGCATTAGGAGATATACCTAATGAAAATGACGAGTTAATGGGTGCAGCACACCAACATGGCACATGTATACATATGTAACAAACCTCACATGTACCCTAGAACTTAAAATTATAATAAAAAAAAAATAGAATGAAAACAAAGACCCATGAAACTGATGGAAGACAGAAAGGGCAGAAGGAACCAAGGCTACTTCTATAGAACCTGTACTGAATAGCTCAAAGTTACTGTTCCCTTTGGGATGCTGCAGCCGTTTTGTTCATGTTACGTGGAAATGATAGAGGATGGCAAGCACGTATGACTTCTGCGCCTGGCGCAAATTGATGCTCATAATAGACACATTTTGAACAATTTGGGGAAGGGTCATTTATTATACAGGATGCCTTCATCTACAGGGGTGATAGAGGTTTTCACAGAAGGAATTGAATAGTTTGTGAACTCAAGGTGACTTAGAGCTCTGTTTCTCTCTCCTCTTCCCCCTAGCTTTGGAATGCAGCCAGCCAGTGCGAATGGCCTCACAAGACTTCCTGTAAGGCTAGGAGTATGAGCAGAAGAGGCAGTTTGTGAGCCCCCCAGGGAAAGCTCTCTACTCATTGATTCTATTTGGCCCTACCTATGCAGGCATCCCCCTCTTGAACTCAGCCTTTAATACTCAGAATTTCAGTAGATCTTAAGCAACCATGACAGTCTTCAGCAGCCCTCACTGCAGGATTTTAGGCTCAAACACAACCATCCATGGAATGAAAACTTGAATAGTAAATTCCAAATATGCCATAATATTGGGAAACTGTCCACATGGAATTTTTAGGTATGTACAGATTTTCACCAATAAAAATAGCCACCATTTGTTAATTGTGTTCCTGGTACACCATTCTATATGTATTATCTCACTCAATCCACATACAGAGCCCTACCATTATCTTTATTTTACAGATGGAGAAGCAAAAGCTCAGAAAGTTTAAGAAACCTTCTCCAAGATATAGAGTAAGTAGCAGAGATAGAATTTTAACCAACAGCTTAACCTTAATGTTATTTTATCTGTAAAGCCTTGCGTGATATACCCATTTACTATGCCCACATTGGACTCTGAACCCATTTATATTAACACAAAAAACATTATAAATATTGATTATTATTTAGGATTTTGTGAAAACCTCTTTGAGTATATTCCCTAGCACTATGCCTGGCATACGGTGAACCCTCCAATATTTATAGAAAAAATGAATGTGCATCAAGGTAATTTCCAGAGAAATTAACTTCTCTGAAAATTTTCTCTGGAAATTACCTTGATGCACAGGTAATTTGTCCATTCCAGGAGTAAGGCATGGACTAATTTTAGAGAAAGTAATAGCAGTTATGCTAAACAGCCAACCAGAGACTGCTTAGTTGCCTCTGCTGCTGACCTCTGAAGAGGACATTTATCTTTGAGACAGGTACTTATCCTCTTCAGTGATTACCACAGGGACTTGGAGGCCCCTTCAAAGCTAAAACCTCCCCTCACCATGGCCCAGGCAACCTCATCAAAACATCTTGTCTGAGCGCAGAGCCTGGGACCCTAGTCACACACTCCTGTCTTCTGAAGAAACATCTTTCTTCACAGGGCAGGACCTAGGAAGCATGACTTATCATGAATCAGGGAAAACCCAGGGAAAGTGAGAGCTGCTGTGGTTTCTCCTCTTCCTGTGGAAAGGTCAGTTGATCCTGGGCCTGAGCTCTCCCATGAAGCCTGGGATGCTCGCCTGATGTCACTAATCTGTTCACTTGGCTTCACATCCTCTCCTTCTCCTCCCCCAGGGCCAGAATGACACCTCAGGGGACTCACATCTGATTCATACCAGACATTGAGAGAAAGGAAATGAAAAGTGAGGGCAGACATTCCTTCCCTCAGCTGAGTGGAAGTCCCAGTAGTCATAATAACTAGCAGTCACTGAACATGTGTGGTATGCCAGCCACTGTTTTGGGGACTATAATGCATGGTAAATGTTAACTCTTCTGTTTACTGAGTGCTTACACTGTACCAGCCACTATTCCAGGAGCTTTACAAGTATTATTTCATGTAATCCTTATGACAACCCCATGAGGTGAATCCTCTTATTATCACCATTTTACAGATACGAAAATTGAAGTAGGGAGAGAAGAAATAACTTTCCCAGGGCCACAGAGCTGAAATGTGATAGAAGGAGGTTTGAACTCAGACAGCCTGGCTTGAGAACCCATTCATTTAACTATTAAAATATATGAACAAATTCTTACAAGTCCTCTGTGGTGATTGCCACCTTCCCATTTTGCAGATGAGGAAGCTGAGGTTCTACTGATGTTCAATGACTGGAGTGAGATGAGGAAGCAATTAACTGGGGTAGGAAGAATGTGATTTCATTCTTGTCCCAGGTCTTGAGCTCTTTCCATAGCATCATGTTGTGTAGGAGATTGGTCAGGGTGGTGGGAAAAGCTATAAGGAAAGATGCAAACCTTTTTGAACAGTTGGAAGGTCTTGCAAAAGCTTTGGGAGAGAATAAAACTGAAGGCAGCTAATTCTCTTACCTTGAGGCTAAGGGCAAGGACGAGGTAACAAGGGAGTGTAAAGGAATCTATCTAGATAAGCTTATTTACTTATGTCATCCAGAGACCGACCTTTGATCATCTGTGCACAAGACTGCTCCCTGCAAGAGGGGACAACAATGTCACAGATTGTGTTGGTTCCAGGCCTTTGACACTATACCAGTACTGAATAAATACAAGCAGCTCTGGCTTATCAGGGCTGCTGGCTCTTCAGCCACCTAGTGCCAGGCAGTCCCCTAGCTGCTCTTATCGGATACCTGTGTCTGAGTACTCCTTTTGTCTGTTGCTCAGCCAGGGTCTGTGGGACAAATCCAGCAGCTGGTGCGCCATGTGAGGAATGCTGCAACAGATCACAATGGAACCTTGAAAAATGAAAGTGAAGAGACTCTGCAGTCAGTAAGTCATTGGTGTCCACTCAGGATTTCCAAGTTTGAGGGTTTCATCATGAGACAACAGTTATCAGCTCAACAGAAACAGTATATAAAAGTATTGAAATAGCTCCTTAAAGCTAGCAGAGCCTCAGTTTCGCAGGCTCAATTAAGGGATGTAATGCAAACTGTTGTTTCCCATAACCCATGGTTCTGGAAGAAGGCACACTAGACCTAGAGGTCTGGGAACTAGCGGGGAGAAATCTTAAATGCAATTATGCGCAAGGGGAACAGGTCCCGGTAACATCTTTAATGTTATGGGCCTTAGACAGGACAGATTTGGTCCCACTCTACATGGAAGAGTCTAAAAAGGGAAGGGAGGAGGAACTATCCCCTACCTTACCACCACCTCCTCCTCCCTCAGCCCCGCTGTTACCAGCGAAAGGTACAAAAGAGAAAACGGAGATTTTTCCTGAGCCCCTTCCTTGAATATATTAATTGGAAAAAAGACAAGGTCCCACACTGCAGCTATGGGACCCGTCTTAGGCAGGCAGCATTAGAAGGGGAGCTCTTGGCCTGCCTGGTAATGCGAGATTGACAAGGCAATCAGGTATATGAACCCATTTATTTTGATGCTTATAAAGAGATAAGAAAAAGCATTAAAGAAAACAGAGCCACTAGCCCATTTACGAAAGGATTAACTGAAGCCATCGCAGACAACTTCCATATGACACCATGGGACTGGTCAGTGCTAGCTAAAACAACTTTAGAGCCCAGTCAATACCTCTTCTGGAAGGCAGAATATGATGAGTTGTGCGAACAAGCCAACCAGAATCAATTGGCTGGGCAAGACATAACAGCTGCTCTTCTCCAGGGCAGGGGTCCCTATGCCAATGTACAACAACAATTAAGTTTTGTTCCCCAAGCCTATACCCAAGTGTTTTTGTTTGCTTTTAGGGCTTGGGATCGAATTCCTAAAAGTGGAGTTCAACAGGGATCTTTTATAAATGTTCAACAAGGGCCTCAGGAGCCATTTGTTCAATTTGTCAATCTGTTAACCCTGGCAATTAAAAGACAAATTAGTCATGCCCAGGTTGCTGATATCTTATTGTTGCAACTGGCTTATGAAAACGTTAATGTGGATTGCCAACAGGCAATGCAGCCAATCAGAGGAAAAGCAGCTACAGTCGGGGAATTTGTCTGAGTGTGTCAACTGGTAGGGACTGAAACACACAAAGCCAAAATATTGGCTATGGCATTAAAGCCTCCTAAAGAGAAAAGGAAGAAAAACCCAAATTGTTTTCTAAGCAGAGAGCCAGGTTATATGAAGCGGGAATGCCCCAATAGTAGAGACCAAGTTAACTCAGGAAAAGAACTCCCTTCTGTATATCCCCAATGTAAAAAGGGGAAACATTGGGCAAATCAATGCAAGTACAAATTTGATAAAAACAGCAATCCCCTAGGTGAGAAACTTCATTAGGGGTCAGCCCCAGACCCCGCTCCAAACTGGGGCAATGCCAACAGCTTTCCTCGGTCAGATGGAAAGCCCGCAGTCCTCTCTCTCAGAGCAGCCACCTCTAGGAGCACAGGCCTGGACTTACTCTGCCCCAACAAATTAGTGCTAAAAGAAGGAGAAGATCCTAAAAGGGTTGCAACAGGGATCTGGGGCCCACTGCCTCAGGGAACAGTGGGATTAGTCATAGGGTGATCAGGCCTATCCAGTAGAGGAATCAATGTGTTCACCAGGGTAATTGATAGTGATTACCAAGGTGAGATATTATGATGGAATGTAAAGGTCTGCATATTCTTCCCCTGGATCAAAGATAGCTCAGTTACTACTCTTACCATACTGGGTCCCCAACACTCAGGGAAAGGAAAGGGGAAAGGGAAGTTTTGGAAGCATGGGAGCCACAGGGGTATACTGGAACCAATTAATCACTGATCAGAGACCCATGATTACCTTAAAAATTGGAAATAAAAATTGTACTGGCTTATTGTACACAGAGGCAGACATTTTTATCATTAGTGATCAAAACTGACTGGAAACTTGGCCTTGGGTCACTCAGAAACAAAAAATTGTTAGCATCAGGGACATGCACACAGCCAAGCAGAGCAAACATCCCCTGACATGTTGTGATTTGGAAGAAAGAAAAGCAGTTATACAACCTCTAATCATGCCCATCCCTGTTAAACTTTGGGGACAAGACCTATTAGCCCAATGGGGGGTCACTCTGCAGAGCCCTTTTTAATAATGGCCACTGTTGTAATTCCTCCCCTACCCCTGATGTGGCTCTCTCAATATCCAATTTGGGTAGAACAGTGACCTTTAAAGGGAGAGAAATTACAAAGGGTCCATGAATTAGTTGAGGAACATTTAAAAGCTGTCCATATAGAGCCATCAAACAGCCCTTGGAATTAGTCCATTTTTGTCATTCCCCAAAAGTCTGGTAAATGGAGACTTTTGCATGACTTATGTGCTATCAATGCTAATTTGCAACCTATGGAGCCTCTTCAACAAGGGCTCCCTTTCCCCATGGCGATTCCTCGAGATTAACCTATAGTCATTATTGACTTAAAAGACTGTCTTTATACTATTCCCCTTGCAAAACAGGACAGAGAAAAATTTCTGTTTACAATACCAGCTATCAATAATGAAAGGTCAGTTTGCCAATTTCATTGGAAACTACTTCCTCAAGGAATGCTAAACAGTCCTACCATGTGTCAGTATCATGTAAATCAGGCTTTGCTCCCCAGTAGAAAATAATTTCATAATTGCAAGATTATTCATTCTAAGGATGATATGTTACTGGCATCTCCAACAGAGCCAATACTTGTAAGTTTATATGCCTCTGTCAAAAAGAATACACAATTAAGAGGTTTAATCATAGCACCTGAAAAAGTACAGATGTCCTCTCCTTAAAAATATCCTGGATAGATACTAACTTCCCGGTCAGTAAGACCCCAGAAGGTTAAATTAAATCCTAACAACTTACACACCTTAAATGAATATCAAAAATGACTAGGTAATATTAACTGGCTTTGTCCCACCTTAGGCATAACTAGTGATAAGTTACAAACCTGATTTCTATCCTAAAAGGCAATGCAGACCTAGACTCCCCCAGGTATTTAACCCCCGCAGCACAAAGGGAAATTGAGGAAATAGAGCAAGCTATTTGTCAGAGGCAACCAGATCATAGACTCACGATATTCAGTCCAATTATTTGTTTTTCCTACCAAACATTCCTCAACAAGATTAATGGGACAGATGGCCCCAGGACTGCCCTTTCTAGAATGGGTTTTTGCTCACCTATCAGGACTAAAACACTATCTCCCTCTATCCAGCTAGTTAGTAAACTTATCTATACAGGCTGCAGACGATGCAATCAATTGCTAGGTTATGACCCTGATGTCATAAAAATTCCCTTGAGTAAAAAACAATTCAAAGCAGTTTTGCCCTTATCTCTAGACCTGCAGATAGCACTCTCTGATTATGCAGGCCATATAGAAGATGCCCTTCCTGCTGACAAACTACTTCAGTTCTTATCTTGTACTGCTGTAGTTATACCTACAAAAGTAGTTCACTCCCCCGTACCTAATGCTTTAATGTTTTTTACTGATGGCTCTGGGAAAAATGGAAAAGCGGCTATCTGATGGGAACCACATAACTCCCTCACTCGATCTGGATTTACTAGCACTCAGAGAGCTGAGGTTGGAGCCCTAATATTGGCCCTAGAAACCTTTTCCACTCAGCCTATCAATATTGTTAGTGACTCTGCTTACTCCATTTATTTATTGCAGAACCTTGAGACAGCCGTCATTAGGTCCACTCTTGAACCCATCCTGTGTGCACATTTTCTTTTACTTCAGCAATTGCTAGATCAATGTACACATCCTATTTTTATTACACACATTTGGACCCACACCTCACTGCCCAGGCCACCGGTTTATGACAATAATCAAGCAGACCTGCAGATTATGACATCATTGCTTGACCAAGCCACCCAATCACATCAATTTTTCGACCAAAATTGGAGAAATGTATCTAAACAATTTCAAGTTACCCAAAGACTAGCTAAACAAATTATTTTATAATGCCCAGATTGCCAGCTTACAGTCACATCCCCTCCTTCAACAGGTGTTAACCCTAGAGGACTAGAATCTAATCAGTTATGGCAAACAGATACTACACACATCCCTGAATTTGGAAAACTAAGATATATACATGTATCTGTTGATACCAATTCCCACTTAATCAGGACTCATGCTCTTCCTGGAAAGTCTGCCTGATATATCATTAAACATCTTCTCTTAATTTTTGCATTTATGGAGTGGCCCACAAAAATTAAAACTGATAACGGTCCGGCTTATATCAGCTCACAATTTCAACAATTTTGTCACACGTGGAACATCCAACATTCCACAGGCATCCTTTATAACCCCTAAGACAGGTCATAGTAGAATGTGTCCACTCCACCCTTAAAAATATGCTCAAAAAACAGAAAAGGGGGAATATGAGTAAGGACCCTGCAACACTATTGGCAAAAGCCTTATTTACCCTTAAATTTTTAAATGTAGATGATAAATTTCAATCAGCCATAGAAAAGCATTTTGCAAAACGCCCTCAAAACATAAAACCTGTGGTTTTATGGAAAGATGTAAATATTAATGTATGGTGTGGTCCAAATGATTTGCTAACATGGGGAAGAGGATATGCTTGTGTTCACACCCCCTCAAGCCCTCTTTGGATTCCAGAATGATGCATCAAACCATACCATGGCATGACTAGGACCCAATCCAGTACCAGAAATGAAGGAAATGACCCTGCCGGACCCACAGCCCCAGTCGATGCAGCTTCCTCGGATGACAGGCCCCGGACATTACCTGGGGAATGCTGAAGAAGACAACTCAGGAGGCTGAGCAAATCCTGCTCCAGACACAGACACCATTCACTCCAGATAATGTATTCCTTGCTATGCTTTCTGTTGTACATTGCAAGTCTCATAGGGTAATAACCTTTCTTATTCTCTCACTCTGCCTGCAACCCACACCTGCTGCACTCTATTGGGCTCATCTCTTAGATCCGTCTTTCTTCCACCCTGTTACCTAGGCAGACACTCCCTTCCCAGCCTCTAATAACATAACTATTTGGCTGGGAGGGATTGAGTTGCCCCCGGTAGTGTCCCTCATTAATGGCACACATTGGACTAAGGTGCCAGGTAACACTACATATCACTCCACAATCCTCCCACTGCGTGTAAGTTATAAAAGTTCTAACCCTTACTGTGTACCTGCCCAAACACAATTATGGCTACATTATGGCAAAGGAAATGCCTTAACATTCTTGGTTGCAGGTAGTCTCAAACCAGGCAATGCAACCAATGCCACTTTCCCCAACATTCCTCCCTGTGCTAAAGAACAAAGCTGGGAAAGTAATGGATTCCACTTTGGCTGGGAGGTCTGTCACGGGGGACAAGCCTGTAGCCTCCAGTTAGGCAATTATAACATCTTAGCCTGGAGCTCCCACAGCCATTTGTCTGCATCAATCATGGCATCAATCACAGTTTCATAGGCACATTCCATTCCCCTATGATTTGGGCCGATGGGGGGACGGGATATCCCAGACCCCAAGTAGACTCCATGCTACCCCAAGACACTTTATGGCACCTGGGACATCTTAGCACCCCCTTAACACCTGGCGTGGGATACATCATAATTCCAGTAACAATTATACTATGACCTTTATTCATAATCACACAGATGAGTGCCTAATTTGCACTACGCATCCATATGTTTTCCTTATGGGAACCAATATTTCCATTATACCCCAAAACTCCAAGTTTGTGACCCAAGTGCAGGGACAGGTTTGGTTCGCGTCATGTATCACTAATTACAATATATCTAACTTAAATGTTACTAGTGTCATGGTATTAAGGAGACAATTTGAGGCATTCCTACCAGTCAATTTGACACGCGACTGGCAAGGTTCCTCTGCTCTTGCCACCTTAGAACGTGCCCTGTCCCAGGTCAGACACAAAAAATTCATAGGTACACTTATAGCCTTTATAGTCTCAACCATAGTCATCCTAGCCACTGCTAGTGTTGCTGTTGTATCTATTACTGAATCAGTACAAACAGCTACCTTTGTGGACAACTTGGCCAGAAATATGACTAATGAACTTCTCTTACAGCAGGGTATAGATCACAAGATTCTTGCATGTCTGCAAGCCCTTGAGGCTACCTTGGAATATATAGTGGAATGACAAGATGCACAGGCATTCCAATAGCAATAGAACTGTGACTGGGAGCATAAGCATATCTGTGTCACCTCTCTACCTTGGAATCAATCAATACGTAGTTGGGATGAAGTGAAACAACACCTCTGGGGACCCTTACATGATAATTTAACAGCAGACATAAAGCAACTTAAAACTAAAATTCAAGAATCCCTAAATGCCATAGATCTACATGCCCAACAAACAGCCATATGGAAGGATGTACAAGAACATCTCTCCTGGATAGACCCCCACTCCTGGCAGTCAATCCTTCATTGGAAAAGGATATTTTTGATTATGCTCATGTTTATCTCGCATTATTTACTAATTCTAGGATGTAAAGCTGGAAAACAAGCTGTGACCGCTACACCTGACAAACCTATTGCTGCACACATCTGTACTCTTCAACCAACAAAACCTGATGCAAAAATACAGAAAAGGGGGAGATGTAGGAGATCAGTCACGGTGGTGGGAGAAGCTATAAGGAAAGATGCAAACCTTCTTGAAAGGTCGGAAGGTCTTGCAAAAGCTTCGGGAGAGAATAAAGTTGAAGGCAGCTAATTCTCTTACTCTGAGGCTAAGGGTGAGGACTAGGTAACAAGGGAGTGTAAAGAAATCTATTTAGATAAGCTTATTTACTTATGTCATCCAGAGACCGACCTTTGATCATCCACGTGCAAGACTGCTCCCTGCAAGGGGGGACAACAATGTTAATTACCCACAGATTGTGTTGGCTCCAGGCTTTTGATATTATACCAGTACTGAAAAAATACAAGCAGTTCTGGCTTATCGGGGCTGCTGACTCTTCAGCCACCTAGTGCTAGGCAGTCCTCTAGCTGCTCTTTCATGGGATACCTGTGTCTGAGTACTCCTTTCATCTGTTGCTCAGCCAGGGTCTGCAGGACAGACCTGGCAATGTTGAGTTGAAGCTCAGTTGAGGTCTAATAGGAAATACTGTTTACAAATCATCAGAAGGGCAGCATCGTAGAGGCCTGTTTTCTACAGGATTCTAAGGATGCTGATTTTCTTCTGGCAAGATGCATTTTTCTGAGAATGGCTATTGCCACCACACACTCACAGGCCAAGGGCCCCTCCTCAAAAATCTGACAAATATGGGACAACCCAGCCTAGGTTGAAGAGATGAAGAAAGAGCTTGAGGACCAGGCACAAGAGCTCTGTCTGCTCCACCTCCTGGCTCTAGGTCAGACAGAGACGCTGGGGTGCCAAAAGAAATTCCTCACATGTTTGCTACCTTCCAATTTTCTGTCCCCTCTGTTGTTTATTGAGTGAAAAGGATGGCTGGCTTATAAGGAACATCAGATAGCCTACTTCAAGTCCACAGTGATTTTCAGGACTGGGCATTTGCTGTTACTTTACAGGTCTGGCCAATGCCTGGTGTATGAGAGAGGCGTTCATGACCAACGTGAGAAGGTACTACTTGCTTACATTTGTTGCCTCTAGTGCAAGTACATTCACCTTGATTCCTCTCCAGGCATGTGGTTTGATTTACTTTGGCCAGAAGTAGCAACTGAGGCCCAATCTGCACTGTGCCCACAGGAAACTTCACAAAGGTTTACATATGGAAAGCATTTAGGGCCATGTCTGCCTTGGCTGTGGGAACGGGTGGGGCTAGGCTGGCATCTCTGCTCTCAATTGCCAGACTGTAGAGAGAGGCCTTTGCCTTCTTCCACAAGGTGTTTCCAATAAAGGGGGCATATTTCCTTCATTAGAAATAAACACAGATTGACAAGATCATAGCGTTTCTTGGGAAAAGAAGAAAACAGTCTTCAAATGTCTTCTGTAAGCTCCTCTGATGTGCATCTAGGTGGGGCTGGCATGGGGAAGAGAGAGGTGTATTATGAGGAAAGCAAGAAAAGCACCCACACCATTCCATCACTGGATTTGACTTCCCAAACTAAAGAGGGTAGGATAACATCTGCTTAGCTACATCATAGGCCATCAAGGCTTGAAGAGACATAGGCTGCAACCTCCCTATAATGCCGATGAGGACACAGAGCCCAGGGAGGCTGAAGAATCTGACCAGTTTACACAGCAGTCAGGGCAGAGCTGAAGCTAGAACCTGCAACTCCTAATTTCAGTCCAGTGTATTTTCTGAAGTACTCCATTTCATCCAACCACACTGTCTCAACAACTGACAAATCTGTTCATGTGTGGTTGGTGCTATATAAGGCAATGGTTTTCAACCTACAGTCATGTTGTGAACCTCTGCGATATTTGAAAAATTACCAACACTTGGGCCTCATACCCTGAGATTTCAATTTCATCGGTTTAGTGTGAGGCCCAGCTTAGACATTCTTAAGAACTCTCCACTTGATAGTCACAGAGTTGAGAGCCATTACTTTAAAGAATATATATGGGAAATACTGGCATTTCCTCTCCATTTTGCTGTGAACTTCACACTGCTCTAAAGAGATAATGTCTTGTCTGGGTGTGGTGGCTCACGCCTGTAATCCCAGCACTTTGGGAGGCCAAGGTGGGTGGATCACAAGGTCACAAGTTCAAGACCAGCCTGGCCAACATAGTGAAACCCTGTCTCTACTAAAAATACAAAAAATTAGCTGGGCGTGGTGGTGGGTGCCTGTAATCCCAGCTACTCAGGAGGCTGAGACAGAAGAATCACTTGATCCCGGGAGGCAGAGGTTGCAGTGGGCCAAGATTGCACCACTGCACTCCAGTCCGGGTGACAGTGTGAGACTTCATTAAAAAAAAAAAAAAAAAAAAAAAAAAAAAAAAAAAAAGATAAAGTCTTAAGAAATAAAATAGGAATATAAAGATGAAAATGAAAATGACATGTTTCTAGGATCTCATGAGGAGGCAAACAAATACATAAATAACTTCCAAGCTAGGTGCTATAGAAGGTCCAAGAAGAATGTGTGATCCTGACTGAACTATGCTGTCTATGGCCAGAGGACTAATTTGGGTAAACTCTACTCTTTGTTCCATTGAGGCAAAGCTTACTTACCTTCCAGGCCTATCTCAAATCACACCTCTTCTATGGGCCTTTTTAATAAGACTCCAAAAACAGCTGGCATGCCTTTTCTCTAAACTCGTACACTACCCACAGGCCATAGGCAAACAATGTAGCACCAATTTATATATTAGTTTCATGTTACACTACAGTAATACTGAAATGAAAGCTTCTACTTGTTCAGTGCATACCGTGTGCCAGCCACACTTTACGTTTTCTACACAGCACCACCAATGCTCCCAGGAGCTCTATGATGCTGGTATTAATATACCCATTATACAGATCAGGAAACTGAAACTCAGAGATGTCAAGTGCCTTGCCCCAAACCAGACAGCTGGTAAAGACATGAATTCAGGTTTGCATGTCTCTAGAGTTCTTTTCAACATGTCATTTTGTATCAAGTACAAATAATACTTCTTTATTATAGCATGTACTCCTGACATATTATTTTGAAAACTGTTAACTTCTTTGCTGTTCATTCACTTGTTTAATTCTTACTACAACCCCACTATCAATTCTATTTGTGAGGGAATTAAGTCTAGAAAAATTAGATAAAATGCTCAAGATTCCATAGCCTGGCCAGAAACCCAGGTGTTCTATTCCAAGTGCAGGGCCATGTCACTGCCCACATATGCCATGTGTCGGGCTCTGTTCCATGCTAATGTAAAGTCCCCCAAGAGAAAGCCTGTGTTTGTTGCTGCTTTTGTACTTTCCACTGATGCCAGATATGCAGCCTGTTGCTTCATTAATTGATTTGCCAAGAAGTAGCAAGAATGTCCCCATGACACGGCCAGACCCTAAGGACTTGAAGAACGAAACCATAACAATTCTTTGGGGGCTGAAAATAACTGCTGAGAAGACATAACTGTGGGTTCTTTTTAGTGCCATGACTAAGTTATATTCTAGAAAAAAACAAACAAACAAAAATCCAACCTTTCAGTCACCATTTTTGAAGGAATGATTCTTAACTATCTCTATCAACTAACAGAAGCAAACAGCAAAAGTGAAAGAAGTGACCTGCCCACGAACAAAGGATGGATCGGTGGAAGAGAGACAGTCAACTTCCTTTCTCCTTCTCCCCCAAAAGTTTCCAATTTAAATCCGCAGAATCTCCAATCTCAATCCCAGTTATCTGTCTATGACACAGCAATGTCCCTTTAGTCATATCCCATCTCATTTCATAAAGGATTCAAAGTAGCTTGCACTGTGGGGAAAAAAAAAAAAAAAGTAATGATAAAATATAAACAAGTAAAGACTACCAAGGCTGAGGAAAACGTAAATATAAAAAGTGAAGTCCAAGGAACAATGCCTTTATTAGAAAGGAAACTGTCTAAAGCACAAAGGACTGCACTGCATTTAAAATAGATCTTCCATGCATGAGGTTTAGTTGATGAGGTATTTTTAGGGGCTCAGTCGCTACTGTGGGTTTTACTCCATGCCAGATATTGACCCAGAAGAATAATTAAAGCAATGAAACTATAGAATTTATCTCCAGGATGTGGTCAGCACACAATATTCATGCCTCCTTGGTTAAAAAGGAGATGTGTTTTCCAAGTCTAATGTTGCCAAAAAGACCACGTCAGTGCTTTCTGCGGAATGAAACTCATATTTCAACAATAAGTCTGAATCATGACCATTTATTTATTCAACAAATACTGTGACAATAGATTACCTGCCAGGAACTGTGCAATGCACTGCTAATTCAAAGACAAGACACAGACCCTCTCTTATAGGACTTCTCTCTCGGGAGGAGCAGAGAGGCTTGTAAATATACAATATGTAAAAACATAACAAGTATGATTGGAGAGGAATGCATAAGGAGTTGTTAAAGCAGGGATAGCGACAACCACGTCACTGAGGTTAGCAAGCACATCTTAGCTTCTAATCTAACATCTTAACTTGTAACACATCTAGTTATAAGGATGCAGAGCTTCTGGGTTGGCAGGGGTGAGAGTGGGCATTCTTAATTGAGTGGAACTGATAAAATCATAGAAGATTTTGTGACTTGCTAAACATCTCTGTATTTCTGATTTGATACTGTGGAGAAGTAAGGCAGACAAATGCAGCAGCGCCATCTCAAAAAGTGGCGGCCAGCAGGAATAGGACAGAGGAGTATGAAGAAATGCTGTAGCAAGTATTTTGTCATATCCAGGTTAGTGAGACGAATTTCTTGGCAGTATAGGCATATTGTTCTTGGCAATTCTCTATATGGTAAAGGGAACTTCAGGATCCAAATCAACTTTCTGGCTGACTATGCATCCATTCAAACCACCTATGATCACATTTAAAACACAAATCTAGCATCTCAAGAGAGATTTAAAATGGAAGGTTTGTTTGCCAGTGATCTGCACCAAAAACTGGAAGCCAGCAATCAAAGGTGAACAAGTGTTTCAAACTTTCAGGCCTCTGATGCCTGACTCAAAAATCTGAAGCATCCCCTTCTTGCTGAGCCAGCTAAAGAATACTTTGGCCATCATACAAAAATATAGTATTAATATACCATATTCACAGTATAGTTATATATTATATGTAATACATTCAGATTATATATATATGTGTATAAATAGATATTTATATAGTATAGTATGAATGCTGAATAATTTATAAAATTATTATAGGCAAAAGGTAACTTGCTTAGTAGAATTTACAGTGATTGATTCCAGCATATGAATCTGAAGACGTTCCAAAGTAGAGGTCCATGGAAACTGGACACTTGCCTAGTGTTAGCTCAAGTCAGGTTCTGACTTTCTCCTGTGGAAACAAAAGCAGATAAGGTAACTTTCAAAGAAAATTCTTTTTTTCCTTAAACTGACTCATAGCTTAGAAGTTGAGAAAATAAAGAAACAGCTAAGAAATAGTGAAGGGTGTTGAATGTCTAAGGGAATTAGAAAAAAAGAAGAGCCTTAATAGGAAGTGTGCACATTTGTGACCAAAAACTAAGCTACCAGAAACTATGAAGAATGAATCCAGAAGTCTTAGCTAGAGTAATCATGCAAGATAAAGAGATAAAAGGCATCTGAATAGGAAAAGAAGAAGTAAAATGATCTCTCTTTGCTGATGATATGATTCCATACACAGAATATCCTAAAGACTCAGCCAAAAGGCTTCTGGAACTGATAAACAACTTCAGTATACTTTTAGGATACAAATCAACACACAAAAATCAGGAGCATTTCTATACACCAAAAATGTTCAAGCCTTGAGAATCAAGTCAAGAACATAATTCCATTTACAATAGCCCCCAAAAATAAAATATCTAGGAATACATCTAACCAAGGAGGTAAAAGATCTCTACAAGGAAAACTGCAAACACTGCTGAGAGAAATCATAGACAACACAAACAAATGGAAAAACATTCCATGCTCATGGATTAGAAGAATCAATTTCATTAAAAAGGCCATACTGCCCAAAGCAGTCTACAGATTCAATACTATTTCTATCACGGTATCAATGTCATTTTTCACAGAACTGGAAAAAAAACTATTCTAAAATTCGTATGGAACCAAAGAACAACCTAGATAGCCAAAGCAATCCTAAGCAACATGAACAAAGCCAGAGGTATCATGTTATGTTACTTTAAACTATACTATACGGCTACAGTAATCAAAACAGCATGGTTCTGCTACAGAAACAGACACATGAACCAATGGAAGAGAATAGAGAACCCAGAAATAAAGCTACACACTTGTAGCCACACGGTATTTGACAAAGTCAACAAAAATATGCAATGGGAAAAGGGCCCCCTATTGAATCAACAGTGCTGAGACAGAAGCTTTTGCTGTGCAGAAGCTCTCTAGTTTAATTAGGTCCACTTGTCAATTTTTATTTTTAATTTTTGTTTATGGTGTATTTAATTTTTGTTTATATGGCTAGCCATATGCAGAAGAATAAAACTGGACCCCTACCTTTCACCATAAACAAAAATTAACTCCAGATTGATTCAGGATTTAAAAGTAAAACCTCAAACTATAAGCCTAGAAAACACCATTCTGGACATTGGCCTTGGGAAAGAATTCACAACTAGGACCTCAAAAGCAATTGCAATAAAACCAAAATTGACAAGTGTAACCTAGTTAAACTAAAGAGCTTCTGCACAGCAAAAGAAACTATCAACAGAGTAAACAGCCTACAGAATGGGAGAAAATATTTGCCAACTATGCACCTGACGAAGGTCTAATATTCAGAATCTATAAGGAGCTTAACCAACAGAACAAGCAAAAAACAAATAACTTCTTTAAAAAGTAGGCAAAAGACACTAACAGACACTTCTCAAAAGAAGACAGACAAGTGACCAACAAACATGAAAAGATTCTCATCAGTAATTACAAGAGAAATGCAAATCAAAACCACAATGAGATACCATCACACACCAGTCAGAATGGCTATTATTAAAAAGTCAAAAAACAACAAATGCTGGCAGGGCTGTGGAGAAAAGGGAAGACTTGTACACTGTTGGTGGGAACGTAAATTAGTTCGGCCACTGTGGACGCACTTTGGAGGTTTCTCAAATAGCTTAAAACTGAACTATCTTTCAACTCAGCAACCCCATTATTGAGTATATACACAAAATAAAATAAATCATTCTACGAAAAAGATACATGCACTTGTATGTTTATCACAGCACTATTCACAATAGCAAAGACATGGAATCAACCTATATATTCCATAGTATATATATACCACATTTTCTTCATCTACAGCCAATCAAGGGTGGAGTAGATGAAGAAAATGTGGTATATATATATATACTATGGAATACTACATAGCCATAAAAAAGAAGAAATCATGTCCTTTGCAGCAACATGGATACAGGTGGAGGCCATTATCGTAAGCAAATTAATGCAGGAACAGAAAACCAAATTCTTCATGTTCTCCTTTATATGTGGGAGCTAGACACTGGTTACTCATGGACATAAAAATGACCAAAAATAGACACTGAGGATTACTAGGGGAAGGGAGCAAGTGTTGAAAAACTAACTATTAGGTACTATGCTCACTTCCCGGGTGACAGGATCATTCATATCCCAAACCTCAGTATTGCACAATATAGCCATGTAACTCACCTGCACATCTACCCCCGGAATCTAAAATAAAAGTTGAAATTAAAAAAAGAAAAAAAAAAAAGACCGAATCTATGACCTAAGTGTCAACTAGAGATAGCATTGGGTTAAGAGCACAGGGGCCTGGTGGGGGGTGTTTGGATCATGGAGATGGATCTCTTATGAATGGCTTGAGCCATCCCCTTGGTGATAAATTCACAGGAGATCTGGTTGTTCAAAGTGTGTGGCATCTTCCCCTCTCCCTTTTCCTTACTCCTGCTTTCACCATGTGATGCGCCTGCTCCCCCTTCACTTCTGCCATGATTGGAAACTTCCGAAGGCCTCCCCAGAAGCAGATGCTGACATGCTTCCTGTACAGCCTGCAGAACCACAGGCCAATTAAATATATTTTCTTATAAATGACCCAGTCTCAGGTATTTCTTTATAGGAGTGCAAGAATGGCCTAATACAGTCTCTAATATGTGTCATTATTTTCAGGACCCCTATGTTGCCACTGTTGACATCTGGGTTTCCATATCACAACACAGTCACCCTTCCCACTCTGCTAGCCAGAGGGTAAGCTACTGGGGACAGAAGCTGATATGGTTTGGCTCTGTGTCCCCACCCAAATCTCATGTTGGATTATAATTCCCAGTGTTGGGGAAGGGACCTGGTGGGAGGTGACTGGATCGTGAGGATAGATTTCCTCCATGTCGTTCTCATGATAGTGAGTGAGTTCTCACAAGATCTGATGGTTTAAAAGCGGACATTCCCCCTTCACTTGCTCTCTCTCTCCTGCCACCATGTGAAAAAGGGGGTTGTTTCCCCTTTGCCTTCTGCCATGTTTGTAAGTTTCCTGAGACCTCCCAGTGATGCTTCCTGTACAGCCTGTGGAACTGTGAATTAATCAAACCTCTTTTCTTCATAAATTACCCAGTCTCAGGTAGTTCTTTACGCAGTGTGAGAATGGACTAATACAGAAGCCATTGCTTTGAAGGCCTTGGTACTTACTGATCATACCCAGGCATCCAGATGTCCAACCACCTGCCATCTCTTAGGGTACTGGGGATGGGGTTTGGGGGGCAAGTGGAATTAGGGTCTCTGCTGTTCAGTAGAATGTACCACGCTTCATCCCCCAGGTCTGCAAAAATTCAGATCTTTCTAGCATTCAATCACTGAGGCTTCTCTTTAACACCCAGATTCCTTCTTGTGTCCAAGTATGCAGCTCTATCTAGCCTCCGTAAGCCAACATTTTCCAAAAAAGACCTGTTTAATCTCCCTGGGGCAAGTGAAATGCAGCCCTCTGGGGTACAAACCTGTGGTTGCTTTTCTGGTAAAAACAGCTTGCATTTATTCATCTTTTTCCATGAGCCAGGCATATGGCAGTGTTTTGCAACAAACATCTCATGTGATCATCACAGGAGCCATCTCTGATAGGGAAGATTTCTATTCCTGTCTGATAGCTGAGCTCAGGCTGAACTCCAGAGCCCAGACTCGAAATCACCACATTGCACTGCCTTGCTCTATAAAATAAGTTAATCAATCAATTAGCAACTTTCTGATTCTTTTTTGTGAGGATGCTGCAGCAAAATATAAGATACAAGTAAACTAATCAGATTAACTTGCCAGAATGATACCAATTACATCCCAGGAACACCATAGGCTGGGTTCTAAGAAGGAAGTGATGCTCTCTCAACATTCGGCAAGCCCCATGAGGTCCTAGGGAGCTGTCCCAGACATTATTTATCCTCTCTGTGGGCTTCTCAGAGAACGCATCTGCCCAGGCTAAATGTGACAGCATCCTCATTGTCTTGCCATTATGAATGCTCTGTGAAGAGGCCCTCTGAAACATCTCCCTGAGAGAGTACCCCTTGTTCCCGCCTCTCCAGGCTCTGCTTTCCCTTGGCCTGCAAAAAGAGCTCATTGTGTTCCCTTTTCTTTTCCTAAAAAAATAAAAATACGTATTCCCCATCCCCTAGTAAATACTGAAACTATTATTCCCTTCTTTAAAAAGTAGTTTCCATGCAGTACATTTCCTGTCTCAGCTCTGGAAGACTATGCACCCAAGCACCAAACTTCCAACCAGACACAGAGACATCCTCTGATAATGAAAATCTTTGCTTCCTCTGTCTGTGACTTTGCACACAGTTGTTCAAAGTTATTACATATCAAGACCAATCACATCCCTAGGACATACCTCCCAACTCTCCTGACTCTTATGTTATTGAAAACAAATAAACAAACAAAAAAACTCCTTTATGATGATATTCAACTTGAGTGGCTTTTTTTTTTTTCCACTTTGGTCCTGGATATAATGAAATGATACATAATATGACAAATTTTCACTGTGTATAGTAGCAATACGAACACACATGCCAATGTATCTTAACATATCTACTTGGTTACATTTTGGGTTACAATAATTAACCTTGATTCATGTATTGGGAAGCTACAGGGACTATGTAATGCCTGCTTAAAATATAGGAAAATTATGTCCATGATTCTGAGCTCCCTTCTTCAAAAGCTTCCTCCGGGGTTTCCTATGTTCTCTCTTTATCCTGAAATACATTTATTAGGTTGTGAGGTATGTTTAAGGAGTAGAAGCCAGGGGTATGCTTTCGGCATTTATTGCAACCCAAAGTTAACCCCATCACAGTTAACGAGCATCTTTGGTCTCTTGTGGAATTTGAACTAAATCTATGAGCCTTTTTCAATATCTATAATTCTATGATTTTTTTAAATTATGGGAAATTAATGAAAGATGTTTACATGAATAATGTTTGCCCTTACTGTGTTATGAATTAGTTTTTTGTAGTGTGTCTGGGTGCATGATGCAAGAGAGTAGGAAAAATGTTTCTGAAACAAAACTTGACAAATATTTGTAATGAAAGTAAATTTAAAGACTGCTATAACTGTGCTATAGAAACAATTCAAGTATTAAACAAAATACACAATCAAAACAAAAGTAGTTGCCATGAACTATGTTTTTTCATCACTTTTCAACCTCCTACAATCCAATACTTACCAGATTTCATAATTTAACATCTCTGAAATTAGAAATAAATCTTACATCCAATGGCATCTTTACAACTCTAAGTGGCAATATTCTTCTTGTTTTCCAGTGGTATATAAATTAATGGTGCATCATTTACAAGGCGGCATTTTAGATTCCATCAACTGTGGTATGTATAATGCATGGTCGAAAGATACTGAGTTAGAACCTCTCCGAGGGCAAGAAAAAGAAACTGTTTCTTATTTATCTTGTACCTTGTCCTCTCCACACTCAGTGTTCTATTAAGTGATTGATTCACTTATTAATTTTAAATTTAGTCCAGTAGAACTAAATTTGTTAGCACATTTCATCTGAGATGTCTACTAGATATAAGCTCTATGAGAACTTCCAGGAAGAAATGGAACCATAAAACAAAGTCTTGCCTGTCAATCAAAAAATACTTCCAGTAATCTTGTCTACCCCTAAGTATTAAACTAAGCTCCCAAACTATGAACCACAATCATTTATATTTGTAAAATATATTTTTAAAAATATTTGAAAAATGTTAGTATTCAGACAAAAACCATTCACAATATCTAAACATATTTTGTCAATAATATTATGCAGTTAGAAACCATTCCTGTTGTTCAAAACACATCATCTTATAGTTTCAGAAAACTATTAGCTACCATGCTAAACAATGCCAGGAAAACATTTTGACGTGCCCTATAGAATTTTGTAGGTTATTTGGTTAAAAAAAAAATCTGTTTTTATCTAGCTTAGAGCAAATAGGCACCTCGTAAAGAAAAATGTGACTTATCATGTGGTCCAAATAGGTCAGAGTGCCAACTGCCATTAGCAGTGGGACAAGACTAGTCATTGATGGCCCATGTTCATTCGTATTGGTCAGTGCCCCTGTCAAACTGATTGTTAAATAAGCTTAATATCTCCCCCAGTCACTAATCATAATCCCAAATTAATTTATTCTTTTTCAGTAGTTATTTAATGAAAGTGACATTATCTTGAGAAATTCAGTAACAGGAATTTTATTCAAAACCTTTTCTGAGGATATTTTGGGGTCAGTATTATTTCTGTCCAATCTTTGTGCATTATCTCATACTTCTATCTCTCTATAGTGCCACATACTGAGCAGTGACAGAAAGGGGACAAGAAGGAAAATCATCAGCTGTCAAAGAAGCATCCTAATCATTGCTCACATTTACCTAGAAGAAGGCAGGGAGTATAGAAACATTTATGACAAGAGGCGAAACAAATAGATTTCTTCTTGATCATTACTTTATTTCCAAGTTAAGTTAACTATCATCTCTCCACGCATCCTGCTCCAGTAAGAATTTTCTGTGTAAGTCTAGGGCTGCAGTTTATTAACAATTTTAACTTGCCCTTGTTAAACCTTATGGGAATCTGAATTGAGATAGCCAGAGATATCTGGCAAATTAATCATTATTATTTCTTGAAATCTGGATGTTTATGTATGCAGCTCCAAGCTGATTTGCATTCTGCACCAATTACAGGAATAGATTTGCCAGGAAGTTTTGAAATTCGAGGACAGATAGGGTTAAGTCAGAGCCCCAAACTACAGATTAGCCCAGCAAGTCCCTCCAAATCTTTTGCAATACACATTTGGTAATACGTGGGTCATTTAGTTCTGGCTTCCAGGCAGTTCAGCTAAAGGCTTAGGCTTGAGAATTGCAAAAGCTGATGATTTCTCACCAAGGAATGAAATGTGACGCAGTAGAGCAAACTGCAGACATTTAATACCAGATGTTAATGTAAAAATTGGAAAATTGTGACCCCCACATGGTTATCTGACCCATGGCCTGCAGAATCCCATCACAAAGTCTGTAAGTCATCATTATTCCTGGATTCCTCCACTGTGCCTACTCTTTGTAGTGTAAAATAATAATTCTGAGTCATATAACTGAGATAATTAGATCATATCAATCTTGAGGCATTTTGTGCACACACTAACAGAGTAATTCAATTTCTTACCATAAAAATCAGAAGTAGAGCTTTTCTGATTAGTTGGATTTCCTAGTGACTTTTTAGAAATAGTTTGAGACATTTTTATTTCCTTTGCCTTCCACACCTACCTAACGTCACTAAATGCTGTAGGAAAGGAAGGAAGGGAGATTTTTATTTGCACTGAAAGGTAAAAGAACATTTAAAACATATATTTCTGAACATTTTTACATCTGTTTACACATCTTCCCTAGATCTGCACATTTTAAATCTACACAGACACAATACAGTTTATGTAAGAATGATACACAAACTGCAAAGTGCTGTATAACTATGAAGAAAATTGTTCAAGCTCTGTTGCACCAACTTGGGTCCCAAGGGAACAGAGGCTCAAAGAATCTCCTCTAAGCCCAGATTCAAGGTAGGGAGGACTTTTAAATGATCCTCTTCTTAGATGGACATGAGTATCTTACCTTCACATCTGGATACTTTTGTTACTCAAAATGATGAGAGAGGAAAGGAGCGTGTGGAGATATCTTCATGAATCATTAACAAGAAACTGAGCATTCAAATGACCCAGGTAAAATGTCACCACAGGGTTTAGCAACTCTGTGGTAAGCTGAGAGAAAAGCCAGAGATAGCAGTGCATCAGGGGCTGGTCTAGAGATATACAAACCAGTACAAGAGCCTGAAGAGCCAGGCCCTGCCCTCAAGAGAACACCCAATTCAGTTTCTTCTCTCTCTTTCTCCCTCCCTCCCTCCCTCTCTCTCTCTCTCTCTCTCTCTAAGAAAGGCAATTGCAAATACACAACAGACATCACTGACAAGAGCAGCTCACAGATTGGGTAAATGAGAAAAGGTCTTGAAGACCATCCTGTCCCAATTTCTCTGTCAATGGGCGAGGACACCAAGGCCTGGAGAAGTCAGGTGGCATGCTCCAGCTCACAAAGCAGCACCATCACTGTGACAAGAAGCCAGGGCTCCTGGTCCCCGTTCTGATAAGCTTTGCTTGTTCTCACACAAGATGTGAAGGAAATCTTACCATTCAAGAGTCAAATATAATCCACTTTTTTTCTTTGAGGGATTGCATTTTATTTTTCAGAGAGTCAGATTATCTCAAAAAAAAAAAAAAAAAAAAAACATATAACTGGAAAACTCTTTTCTCCCTCCCACCATCCTTTCCTCCATTACTTTTTCCTCTCTCTTGCTTTATCTGTCTTACTTTCTTCCTCCCTCTCTCTCTTTCTTTCCTTCATCGGTATATGCATCTGGAGGCAGAGGAGAGAGCCAAAGATAGCAGAGCTCAGTCAGGGAAACTCGATTTGCAATTGCCTATAACAGCTCAAAACTTGGACTGAGATTTTAAAAACACAAGATTATCAACTTAAATCTTGAATCTAGAAGAAAATAATTTTTCTTTCCAAATAATTTGATAACATTTATGTAAAATTAAAATTTTATTATTCCCCAGTGCCCCCACCATCACTACTCACCTCTCATCACTTTTCATCTTCAGGTTCAAAATAATCCCTGGCACTTGTAATTGAATGATCTCGCAATGGGTGTGTGAGTTTACTTGGATCTCATGGGGCCAAAGTAAGCGGATAATATGTTTCTCTCACAATCAACCACACTATTTGTTTATAAACAGCCTTATTTAATTTAAACTGGATTTGCAAAATTGGACCATTTCTAATCTTTCCTATCCCTTACACGTAGGTCCAATTGTTTCATTTTATTGTTGACTCTGGTTCTAAGAATGAGTACATTTCCCTCAGCATGTAAAGGAGAGAAAAAAATATCCATGGACTAATGTAACAAAAATCTCCCCAATGAATTTCCCATAAAGAAGAGATAAAACATCAAGTACCAATAGTGCCAAAACATTTACTGAAAGTTTTCAAATCTTGCAAAAATATTACAAAAAGCGAGCAAACGTGGTGAAACTAATGACAAATTAGACATTGAAAACTAAGATCTGGGTAAGTGTAGGCAGGCATGTAAGGGAAAGAGAACTTCCATAGGCATTTGTTATGGTACACGACCGCATTTGACTCTTTTACACATATTATGTCACTTGATCCCATTTAGGAAAAATTATCCCAGACTTGGAAATTTAGCTTTTAAAAAATTGTGGCCTATACATATCACATTAGCTCATTATCCATCAAGCTCACTCAAGTGTCACCTAACTCTCTTGGGAAATGTTACTTTGACCAAGAATTTAATAGGGACCACATTAAGGACTCTGTAGAATTAGAAGTTGACTTGTAGAAAACCATTAAGACATGATGCTTTATTTTTGCTTTCTGGTAGAGAAATGTACCTCCACGGTTATAATTTTATTTCCCTGTAGGACACTAACCAGTTTTATATCTTACTGGCAATTTCATTTTATCAAAGCTTTCCCCACTGACTACTTAAATTCCACTTTTTTCATATTCTCTTCCAATTTCTCTGCTATACTGACGTCAAGTTAACTGGAACTTAACTCATCTGTTTATGAAATAATTATGTTTTTAATAATTTCAGAATTTGTGCTTTGACAACCATCAAACAACCACATGAGGTAGGTAGTATGTCCTCATTTGACAGAGGAAGAAACTGAGCCTCAGAGAAGGCACATTATCGTCCAGGTTTATAGAGATAAGAAGTGACAGAACTGAGGTTTTCACACAACTATGCCCAAATTACTTGACAGGAAAGACACTGATGATTCACATGGGGACTGAACATTTGAGCTGCAACATCTCCAAAAAAATCAACCTTACCCACATGTGTTCACTACACATTTGAATTATAAACATGACAGCTGAGCATCAAAAGCAAGTAACTTTAAACGATCTAAACCTGACTTTTAAAATAGTAATTAAAACATTATTTATTAATTTGTTTGGCTTCAATTCGGAAGCTTTAAAAATTGGAAATGTTGAAAATATTTGCCCATTGTGTGAAATTCCAATGCTTTGCTGATTCCATTAATGGTCTGGATGATGCTCAGCAAATTACTACTGAGGTGGTTAGAAAAGCCATTGAAAAGTATTTAGAATACTTAGTGGCAAGCCTCTCTGACATTTCATAAGCATGTCCTTACATGACACAGACTGAGAGCTTTTTGAATAAATTTGATTAAATTACCAGCCTATCCTGCTGCAAAGATGTTCACTCTCCTTTGTCTCTAGACTGGTAGAAAAATGAGAAATATAAACACACTTTTGTATTCTTCAGGCGTGAAGGCCATTTGTTGTCCTGGCTGAACAGACAGGTAGATATCAAGACTAAAGAGTGACACGCAACTCAGTCTGAAAGCACCATAGTACACACTTTAAATTTTAAAAGTATACCTCGGGAAAGGCTGATCTTACATATATGTGTTTATCTGTCAACACGCATGCTTTTCGGCTTGGATATATATACCTTTAAAATGCACCCTTTTATCCGCCTGAGGATCCATTCAATGTATATGCAGCTTTACAAGTTTTTCTCCATAAATAAGATTCTAAAGTTCAGGTCAATTGGTATCTAGGTTGATTTTAAAAAGAAAAAAAAAATCTGTACTTGTAACAGTGTTTTGTCTACCAAATCACAAACTAGACAGTGACCCTCTGGCCTGGTTTTCCATAGCACACACTCCTGTTTAATGGGCATTGGCAGCTGTCTGCCACAGATTTCAGTTAAGTGAGGCAATCTGCCCGCCCCACCTCTTGCCTCAAATCTCAAACTCTGGAGCCAGCAGAATTTCAGCTCCACCTGAAGTGAAAAGATAACTATGTGGTTTAAATTCATATTGACTCACAGTTTCACTGTTTTATCCTGGCCAAAGCTGCTCACTGTGTCTGTGGTTTTCTTACATAAATTTTCAATCCAGCTAGTGCTATTATAATGTGTCTTTTCCAGCCCTGATGTTGGGGGTGGATGTTTAGCTCGCATATTTTTTCCAGATGTGATAAGTTCTCCATAGCCCTCTTGGTGAGCAAAAGCATATCCAGACCTTCTTGAGCTTGACCTGCGGGTCCGAGGCCTTCGGCTACTTGGAGGCCTTGCCTTCTTCTGAGCCTTCTGCCACCGGCGGATCTGGAGACAAACAAGACCCAAAGTGAGCTGAGGCATCCAAATGATAGACTCCAGGCAGTGGCCCACTTTGTAAAGTGAAAGCCTTTTTTTAAGTAAAAACAACATTGCAAAAGGAAGTTTTAAATCTAAAAACTAAAAAATTTTCCACCCAAAAGATGACACTGGGGGCACTCGTGCATTTTTATTTCTATCGAGAAACTATTAAGTAATTAAGAAATACCAGAAAAATTTCATTACTGTCTCTCATATATCTTCAATGTACACAAGCATACTTTTGCATAGAAAGATTTTCTAACATGCACCGCCCAAAGTCAGCATAATAATTTATAATTTCATTCTCCCAAAACAGCCTTTTTCCTCTCTTTCAGGGATTCTCTGGATCTAACAGTCGTCAGTAACTGGACTAGAAGAAAATTGAGAAAATGAGTCAGAAATACTCAATTTTTGCAGTAGGTCAATGTATCATGAGACTTCCAGGGTTTCAATTTATTTTAGGTTTGCATGGCCTTCCTAAATGTTCCACATTATCTGAGTAGGTTTCCTACAACTCTTTCATTTCCCTGTAAAGCTAAGGAGAAAAAGACCTGAGGTTTGTTGTAAGCGACCTTGTTCTCCGGTTTGGCAAATCACTTGGATTCTGACTTTGTGTCAGGAGAAAGCCATCAAGCAGAACATCACAATCGAACTTACAGGACAAACGAGCACAACCTTCCTTCCTTAACTCATCCACCATTTTCTGGGTTTATGTCAGAATGAGCTTGGAGAACTGAAGAGAGGACAGATATGACAAGGGACTCTGAATTCTTCCAGAAGGAATCTTTTTAGACTTTGGTCCCAAAATGTCAGAGACATGATGATGAAAAAAATGTCTATCTCTGTCTACCTCGGTCTCTCTCAGCATCACTGGCCTGGTCCCACTCACCACAGCAGCATGTTCCCCCTTGTCATGACATGGCTACGAATGTTTATCTCCCTTTCTTTCTCCTTTTCACGTTTTATCTGAGTCCTGATCTAAGTTGACATTGTCCTACTTACTTGTCTTCCCATGAAATTCTGAAATATGTTCTGTTAATTCTCCAGTTAAGGAATTTCTATAAGCTGTTCTTCCTACTTTCCTTCCAAGTTTACTAATCTACCCAGCGTGCTGCTCTTCCCCTTCTTAATCTGTTCAGAAGGTAACATCTCACCCATGTTTCTGAATCTGCTACTGGATTTCTACAAAAATGTTAAGCCCCTTTGACTCACACCATGCTTGTCTCTTTTACTGTGCTTGTGCTTGCTCTCAAATCAGTATCTTTTTCTATAGCTTGCCTTTCCCTTAGAAAAATTGTCCAAAATGAGGCCTGTGAGCTTCTTTTTAAAACTCAGCTTTTTAAAATACCCAGTTTAACTTGTAATTTATGACTCTCCATCCACATTTAGTATAGATGCCTCTCTTTATTGGCACTAAGGACTAGTACATTCAAGATGCGGAAAGTCCCATCTATTCTGATGTGATCTAATACACCAGTAGGTGTTTACTTGTGACAATTTCATTAGCCCATCTCTGAGCTTCCAATAAGACAGAAAAGCACACCATTTCAAGAGCCAAAAACCAGCCTTCAAGTATTCATCAGCACTGTGACATACCTGATCACTCAGGGTTGGGTATAAATTCACCTTCAAAAATCTGAATACCACCACTGGCAAAACCGAAGCCACTGTTGTTAAGAGAATTACCAGCCAGATACACTTCTGGGTCAGGGAATGTCGTGCATTACCTATTATTAAAGAAAACATGCACTGTGGTTACAAGTAGGACTGAATTATTAATTAACAGGTTCTTTGCTCCTACAAGATCTTTTTTTTCTTTTTCCTTTTTTTTTTTTTTTTTTGAGATGGAGTCTCTGTTCCCCAGGCTGGAGTGCAGTGACGCGATCTCGGCTCACTGCAAGCTCCACCTCCTGGGTTCACACCATTCTCCTGCCTCAGCCTCCCGGGTAGCTGGGACTACAGGCACCCACCACCAAGCCCAGTTAATTTTTTTTTATATTTTTAGTAGAGACAGGGTTTTACCATGTTAGCCAGGATGGTCTCGATCTCCTGACCTCATGATCCGCCCGCCTCAGCCTCCCAAAGTGCTAGGACTACAGGTGTGAACCACTGCGCCTGGCCAAGATCTTTTTTGAAATGGTGGGATTCGGATCACCTAATGTCACCATGATGATACGAAGGCAGAAGTGCTAAGATCACCCTCAGGAATTGCTTAGTGGCCTGATCACTTAGAGATTACCAGCCTGAACCAAGCATTCTCTCACCCAGGCTCAGTCTAATATCACTCACGGAGCACAATTCTCTCTTCCAGCATCAAGATCTTGTGGTTACAAAGCAGCCATTATTTTTAAAAGGCACATTTACCCTTTACCCTTGTGGACTCTTGAATTAAAAGTGTCATATCAAAACTACACAAAAAATCTTCCAGATGCAGATACAGTCTCAAATAATGATTGCATTGATTGGTTTGTCATAAAAGGGGAGCTTTTTCTACTGCAGGATCAACCTTTTAAATTCCAGGCAATGGCCTGAGAAAACTCGCCTCAGAGGGACTTGTTATTTCTTTATTGTTCATTTGGTTATGAGGTCCTCAAAGTTCCAAGATCAGGAAGGCTCCTGGGTTTGTGAAAAGAGCATTCCCTCACCAGGAGACTGTTGATGCAGCCATCCAACATGCTAGGGCAACAGGACAGTGAAACTCATTTCCAAGCCTGAAGTCAGTTTCCTTACTCTTTACTCACACCTCACATACCCCAATGTGGGCTTAAACAAGGCAATAAGGGTCAGTAAGGCAGGCAGATGGGGAGATGACAACCCTGCTTATATCACCAAAATAAACTTTTGTCCCTGTTCATTTTCTAGAGATTTGTCATCATACCCCCAATTATCCAGGTCCCCTATCCCAGTATTCAAATGTTACCACCATTCAAATGGGCTTTGGGTATGAGGGCTTGGCTACTGAATGGTATGTCTGCTTTTTCTGGCTTTAGAGAGAGGAATCTGCCTGCCCAAGAGCAGCTGATTCCAGTTGCCTTCAGCCATGGGCAGAAACAAACTTGACTCAATAAATTAAATGTCTCTTTGAGCTCCTTGAAGCTTGGTACCCTCAGGCATGACTGGGAAAACAAGCTTCACTTTGAAACCACACTCCTGCTTGCTGCTAGCTACTAAGGGAAAAAAAAATTTTCCTGAAACCCCAATGTTGATCTAACTTTTAAAAAATTTCATTGGCGCTCAGTAATTAATTACTGAAATGGCATGTGCTTAGCTGGAAAGAGTGGTCCCTGCACAAATTACTTTCTCCATTTGAGGCATTCTCATCTCATTATGCATCACAGTGCTCTCTTAGGACGGAAATCTTCCAGTCAATACACTGAACTTTTCGATTTGGCAAACCATCTTAAAAAAATAAAATAAAAATAGTTTTAGTGTCCTTGTTTCCCAATATGCTTATTCTTACTCATGACCAACATGTCTCTACATAGTTGGAATCTTTTGGTAAACAAAGTATTACCAGTACGTATTAAGTAAGAGTGGTGCAACTTAAAGATTTCCATTTACATGTAGGAAAAGGCAAAAGGTGAAGAACAGTTTTAAGTGTATGCATGAATTTAAATTGAATTACAATTTCAGGTGCCTTTGCATCAATGTGGATTTATAACCTTACTAACCTTATAATCCTATTTCAGTCCTTGTGGTCTTATTTTGCTTTCTACATAAATTAGTCCAAGAATTTACTTCCTCAATTAGTGAATACAAATCTCACTCTTGCCTGATTAAGTTCCAGAATGTTGGTCACTGCGCATCTCTCTTTTCCAGTTTGTTTAGATGAACTTGGTTAGCAGTTTATTTCACACACACTAGAGATTTCAAAACCTCTGAGAAAGTATATTAATATCCCTCTTTTATTAAGCTCAGTGGCCTTTGCTGGGAGTCCTTTTGAAATGTGGAGTGCAATGATAGTATACCCCATACATAGACTAGAGGTATACTCTTTGTAGAATAATAGAATTTTTTTAAGGGATTTTAGAGGGTCCTTTGCTACTCATCTGATGTTCAAATTCCTCTGCAATGTTCCCACCAGTAATCAAGCCACATTTGCATGAATAATAACAATCACCATCATCACAGTTAACATTTATTTAAAAAGTACTATGTACCAGGATATATGCTAAGTGCTTTATATGTATTATTTCATTTAATCCTCATACATTTTCCATGAAAATAGGCTTATTAATATCCTCAGTTTATAAGTGAAGACATTAATGCATAGTATAATGTTGTGAGCTGTATGTTTAGTCTTTTTCTCTGTTTTCTGGCATAGATTTAAAACTCCTTGAAATCCTCAAAGTGATATGTGTCTTTTTGTTTGTTAATGAGTTGACTGATGGCTGGAAGTCCCTAGGTAGCTTCAGGATTGGGGCTGGTCATCGAAAGACTAAGGTAGGATTAGAGGGTTGGGACTTTCAGCCCCAGCCTCTAAGCTCCTAGAAGAGAAGAGGGACTGAAGGTTAAGCTGATCGCCAATGGCCAATGACTTTGTCAATCATGCCTATATAAAAAATGTCTCCATTACAGCCTTAAAGAACAGGGTTAAAACAGTTCCTAGGTAGCTGAACATGCAGAGGTTCCTGAAGGGCAGCATGCCTAGAAAGGGCAGGGAAGGTCCACGCCCCTTCCCCCATACATTCTCTATGCATCTCTTTATCTGTATCCTTTGTAATATCCTTCATAATAAACCAGTAAATGTAAGTGTCTCCCTGAGTTCTTTGAACCACTCTAGAAATTAATCAAACTCAGGGAGGGGGTTCAGGGGAACCGCGATTTATAGCCAGCTGGTCAAAAGTAGAGGTAAAACATCCTGTGGCTTGCTACTAGCATTGGAAGTGCGGGGGCACTCATACAGAACTTAGCCCTCAACTTGTAGGATCTGACACTACCTCCAAGTAGATATTGTTGGAATTGAATTGGAGAACATCCAGCTGGGGTTCTCTGCAGAAACACCTCACTGGTTGTTGGTGGGACGAAATCCCCACTTCTCAGTGACCAGAGGTCACAGAAGTCTTCTGTGTTGCTTGCTGAGTGAGAGTATAGGAGAAACTGAATTTGTTTATTCCTATATATTCTCACGTGGAAAGAAGAAACTTGCCCAAAGTCACACAGCTTGTTAAGTGGTAGAGCTGGCGCTTGAACCCTGACTGTCTAACTACAACGCCTACTCCTCATGCCACTTACAGATTAATGTCCAGGAATTTTTAGAAGGCTCTAAATTATACTTTGTTTCATTCTTATCTAAATGCAAATAAGCTTTATGGGTGAATTTTGGCAGATGTTGGTGATAACGTGGCATAAAAGGAGAGTCTAGTATTTCTTTTTCTTCTACCATATATGAGCATTTTACAGGTCTTCAGGTAGCCCTAATGTATGTGCTATGCCTCTCATTGGCAAGGAGACAGCCTACTACATGTAAGCTGTTGAGAACCTGTAAGCTACTGTGAGTGATTCTTCTGCATCCAGTAGAGGCAGCAGAAACTGAGCTTTTAGAGCCAGGGTTTTAAACTTGGAAGCCTTCAGATGCCTGGCTCAATCAATTTCTGGACAAAGGATCACTAATCATCCCCAACTCCACCTAACACAAAAAATAAATTATAAGACAAGTAAACAGCAGCACGACAAGCAAACATGACTCACTTACCAACAAATGGAAACTGGTTTGGGAAGATGCCAAAGATGCCATTACTGTGCATTGTAAATAAAATGGAGAAATAAATGGCAATGCTCCCCCAGATGAAGACATGATTAATGAAAGTCCAGTAACTGGTATCCAAGGCTATCTGTAAATAAAATCAAATGCAAAGGGGAGGTCTTTGAGGATTAAAAGAGCACCATTTATCTAGTGATGTTTCCCCAGAATGGCCCTGTGGCAGGAAGGTTGCACCTGCCTAGTTGCCAAGTCAACCATGGGCATTCCCACTTTCTGAACACACACGGGGGACTGATCTGACTTCATATTTCTGGCAGAAAATTGACTTTACAACTTCTATACGCAAGCCATTATATCTGCCAAGGTCGAGTCAGAATCAGGAGGTGAGATGTTAAACATGTTAAACTTCTTTTAAGTGAGAAATATGAAAACACAATGGCTTATATATATATATATATATATATATATATATAATTTTTTTTTTTTTTTGAGACGGAGTCTTGCTCTGTCCCCCAGGCTGGAGTGCAATGGCGCAATCTCGGCTCACGCAAGCTCCGCCTCCTGGGTTTACGCCATTCTCCTGCCTCAGTCTCCCGAGTAGCTGGGACTACAGGAGCCCGCCACCTCGCCCGGCTAGTTTTTTGTGTTTTTAGTAGAGACGGGGTTTCGCCGTGTTAGCCAGGATGGTCTCGATCTCCTGACCTTGTGATCCGCCCGCCTCGGCCTCCCAAAGTGCTGGGATTACAGGCTTGAGCCACCGCGCCCGGCCGGCTTATAATTTTTAAGTTACTTTCCAAATGCCTCTCAAAACTTTTCTATTGGAAAAAAATTGTTTCTGTAATGGGCAAGTGCAACATGTTATACTCAGTAAGTAAATGTTCACAATACCATTTTTACATATGCATGATCTTTTTTACACCAATATCCCAATTCATTTTGATGATCCTTTCTCTTCAATTACTCAACTTATAACAAAGAAAATTCTTCAGCCTTATTTTGGCATAAAATTCAGAAACTGGGATTCACGATGGCCTGGGAACATGGTCATGAGCTCTTCTTCCTTCTAGTAACTTACTGCGGCAGCTCAGCTGAAAGAGTGGTCTGCTATTGGAGAATCAAGGACGCCACTGGTAAATAGGAACACCTGAGTTCTTCAGAGAATTAAAAAAGTATGTTCTGGTATCATTATTTGCATCTCATAGGGCCCAAGTGATCCAGGTCCAAGTGAAGGTTTGCATTTCTTGTAGTTTGTTGCAAGACCAAAGATTTCTCATCTGTCTGAGGCGGCCCTACCTGCTTAGTAAATAAATCCCTCTCAGCATGCTGAGAGATACTTTCTCTTCCCACTTGTAATTTACTGTCCCTTAAAATGTGTCCCCATTAAAATGATGCTGGCAGCCTTTAATGTAAACTACAGGGTTTATAAAAGTACAGCCTTTCCTCTCCTCAGGAGGTCTGAAAACAGCCCTGCCTCCCATGCCTCAGCAAAGACATGCCTGCTTTCCAGTTCATTTGGCTGCCAAGACATTTCACCAAAATCTCCAACTTTACCTTCCACCACCTGTTAGTTTAACATTCTCAAGAGACAACGATAGCCTGATCTGTGTGGGTAAGAGTAGGCGAAGAAAAATTACAACCCATTTAAAAGGATTCAGCTGAAAAAGCAAGAATAGGTGGCTCCTATTGAAGCAGAACTAATAGAAGAGACAGACAAGCACGGTAACAACAAAATATAATAAGACCCCTTAAGAAGATGGAATTAGGTCTCAGAAAAAAATCTGAAAGAAAAACACACTATTTCTGAATTTAAAAATTCAACAGCAAAACTAAAGAATAGTCAATGAATAGAACTAAATTAACATTCTGGACAAAACAATACAAATAATATCTTACAATAGAGAACAAAAACTTGGAGACATGGAAACCATTTGCAAAAAGATATGAGACATGAAGAGCAGATTCATAGATCTCAGATCTATGACCCCAATATACAAATAATGGCATTTTAGAAAAAGAAAAAGGAATCAATGGAAAAGTAACAACCAAAGAAATGACAGCAGAAAACGGCTCTGTGATAACAAATAGCATAGACTTTCAGATTGACAGGGTCCTTTAGGTCCTATCCAAAGTAATGAAAGAAGATTCTGGTGACATAATTTTTTATGCAGAGAAGGAAAAAGAATCAACCTAACATCAAACTGTCACAGTGAAAAAGAAGGGTAAGTAAGATAAAAACATTGCCAAAACTGTTTAATTGAAGAAGCATAAGGAAAGGTTTAGAACAGGATAGTGAGACATTTGATGAAGGATAGAATTTCATATTATCTGTGGAATTCCATTCTGCCAATATGGAAAGATATATATATTTAAGTAACTATGAAAATAAAGAGAAATCACTAGTAAAATAAGAATATAATAGTAAAACTTGTAAATTATTCATTAGAAATGGGATTTTTTGTTGTTGTTGAGATGGAGTCTCGCTCTTGTCGCCAATGGCATGATCTCGGCTCACAGCAGCCTCTGCCTCCTGGGTTCAAGTGATTTTCCTGCCTCAGCCTCCTGAGTAGCTGGGACTACAGGCAGGCGCCACCATGCCTGGCTAATTTTTTTGTATTTTTAGTAGAGACAGGGTTTGCCATGTTGGCCAGTCTGGTCTTGAACTGTTGACCTCAGGTAATCCGCCCACCTCAGCCTCACAAAGTGCTAGGATTACAGGCGTGAGCCACTGAGCCTGGCCAGAAATGGGATATTTTAAAACCATAATTAATGCATACAAGTATGAAAGAGTAAAAAAAAAATTGAAAAGCAGAATTAAAAGTAATCATAAAATAATATAGCCTGATGAAATACAGGTTATTACAATAAAAATGAGTAGCTTAAACATTCTTATCAAGGAAGACTGATAGAATGAGATAAGAAATAAATGGAAATGAAGAAATTGGCCCAGATTATGTATCGGGCAAATGTAAACTAAAAAAAGCAAGAGAAGAAAACTAATATAAAAATACAAAACTTAAGAATCTTTTATTATGAAAAAAGATAAAAGCTACAAAGAAAAATAATCAGATACCATTTAATACAGATACAATAATGATCAGAAACCATTATGTGGCAAAGAATATAGCTTAAATTATATGAGGTAAAAATCTCTTTGAAACACAAGGAAAACTTAATAGGAATCATAATCACAATGGCAAACTTTAATACGCTTTTCTCAGCATTTGACAGACCTGATGGCAAAGGTGATGGCTCTTCTGGAAGTCTGTGGCCAACCTGTTGGCAGCCCACCCTCAGTGTGATGACAACCAAACTGTAAGGTGTGATAACAGCGGCATTTCCACGGAAGATACCCCATATGTTTTAATAAACCTCTTTTTTCGCTTAAATTTTTAAAGTGTCTGTCATTTGGAACTACTATCTTTTTGGGAAAGTATTATGGCAATATTTATGAAAATGTTAAATGTACACACACTCTGACCTAGCAGTGAAAACAGCAAAATACCATTCTTTATCCAGCAGATTGGTAAAAATTAGGAGTTCTAACCCCAGAAGTCTCATTTCTAGGAATTTATCTGACAGTATATAAAATATATGCACTAATAAATGCATTGTAGCATTGCTTCAATAACAAAAACATATAGAAACATCTTGTATGTTTATCAATAGATGGTAAATAATTATACATTCATATTATGAATTTATGTGCAGCTATTAAAACAATTAAGATACATCTGAATGTGTTGATTTGGAAAGCTGACCAGAATATCTAGTTAAGCGAGAAAAGCATATTACAGAACAATATACATAATTTTTATCCCCTTTTGTTAAATATGTGTGTATGCATCGTCTCAAAGTACAGAAAAAGTATGGAAGGATTTAAGCTATGGTCATCATAGTAGTTAAAGAAGGGAAGGAAAGGAAGATGGTTCATCTTATTTTAAACACTTTTGTACTCTTTGGAATGTTTAAAAGAGCATTTTATAATTCAAATAAGTGAAAAATACTTTTTTAAAAAACAATAGAGACTACTTAAAGTTGGCCTGTAGCATCAGCAGGACATAAGATTTATGACTGTAATTACAGACCATGGAAATTTCATGGGGTTGTTACCACAATGAAAAGTCAAGCTTAAACAGTGAGGAAAGGATATTAATGCTGCTGTCAAAGTGAGCTTATTCACAGAATTCCTGTAAGTTATTATTCTATATATTAAAGACTACAGTTTTTGATTGAAGCCAAAATTGCCTAGCTTCCATGGTTACAAACATTTACATACTTGGGTCTAAGAACTGTATGGTAAAACAGACATTTTCAGGGTTTCCTAGAAATAAAAACAACTGATAATCTTTTCCAAATAATTAGACTAAAATGACAGAAACTGGGAGTCTATATATTCCTCACGTTGAAACTTTGCCATTGAAAGAAACATCTATGTGCTTGTCACCTATTAACAGTTTGTCTCCCATGTTAGCCAAGGGTGATACTGGTATCCTAGGTGTTCCCACATGAATGAGAGAGGTGGGGACTGTGAATTCCCTGTACTGACTATGTGACTGGGGAGGCCACAGCTTCTACTTCTCTTTACAAAGAAGGGAGGTTCACATAGCTTTGGAGCTGGGCATCTGGAGTCAGAAGACCTCTGTTCAAATCCTGGCCTACCACTTTTTGTATGACTTGGTTGCTAAGTCGATTTTCTCAATGGTGGTAACAGTACTTACATTTCATAAGACCATAAAGATAATTAAATGAGATAATGGGATTATCCCAGTATCTGGCACAGTATCCAGTATTTCCTTTATGCTCAGTGTAAGGTTTGTTCTCATATTTCTTGAAAATTTTGTGTTTTAACCAGTCTCACTGTAGACCTTGTTCCAGATAACACTGGAATTAGACAGAACTGAGTTCTAGTACTGGCTCTGGGACTTACTGTGTGACCTCAGGCAAGTCATTTAACCTCTCTGAACTTTCTCTATAAAAGGGATTCGGGGGGCGGAGCAAGATGGCCGAATAGGAACAGCTCCAGTCTCCAACTCCCAGCGCCAGCAACACAGAAGACCGGTGATTTCTGCATTTTCAACTGAGGTACTGGGTTCATCTCACTGGGGAGTGCCGGACGATCGGTGCTGGTCAGCTGCTGCAGCCCGACCAGCGAGAGCTGAAGCAGGGCGAGGCATCACCTCACCTGGGAAGCGCAAGGGGGAAGGGAATCCCTTTTCCTAGCCAGGGGAACTGAGACACACAACACCTGGAAAATCGGGTAACTCCCACCCCAATATTGCGCTTTAAGCAAACAGGCACACCAGGAGATCATATCCCACACCTGGCCGGGAGGGTCCCACGCCCACGGAGTCTCCCTCATTGCTAGCACAGCAGTCTGTGATCTACCAGCAAGGCAGCAGCAAGGCTGGGGGAGGGGCGCCAGCCATTGCTGAGGCTTAAGTAGGTAAACAAAGCTGCTGGGAAGCTCCAACTGGGTGGAGCTCACAGCAGCTCAAGGAAACCTGCCTGTCTCTGTAGACTCCACCTCTGGGGACAGGGCACAGCTACACAACAACAACAACAACAACAACAACAAAAAAGCAGCAGAAACCTCTGCAGACGCAAACGACTCTGTCTGACAGCTTTGAAGAGAGCAGTGGATCTCCCAACACAGAGGTTGAGATCTGAGAAGGGACAGACTGCCTGCTCAAGTGGGTCCCTGACCCCTGAGTAGCCTAACTGGGAGACATCCCCCACTAGGGGCAGTCTGACACCCCACACCTCACAGGGTGGAGTATACCCCTGAGAGGAAGCTTCCAAAGCAAGAATCAGACAGGTACACTCGCTGTTCAGAAATATTCTATCTTCTGCAGCCGCTGCTGCTGATACCCAGGCAAACAGGGTCTGGAGTGGACCTCAAGCAATCTCCAACAGACCTACAGCTGAGGGTCCTGACTGTTAGAAGGAAAACTATCAAACAGGAAGGACACCTACACCAAAACCCCATCAGTACATCACCATCATCAAAGACCAGAGGCAGATAAAACCACAAAGATGGGGAAAAAGCAGGGCAGAAAAGCTGGAAATTCAAAAAATAAGAGCACATCTCCCCCGGCAAAGGAGCGCAGCTCATCGCCAGCAACGGATCAAAGCTGGACGGAAAATGACTTTGACGAGATGAGAGAAGAAGGCTTCAGTCCATCAAATTTCTTAGAGCTAAAGGAGGAATTACGTACCCAGCGCAAAGAAACTAAAAATCTTGAAAAAAAAGTGGAAGAATTGACGGCTAGAGTAATTAATGCAGAGAAGTTCCTAAACGAAACGAAAGAGATGAAAACCATGACATGAGAAATACGTGACAAATGCACAAGCTTCAGTAACCGACTCGATCAACTGGAAGAAAGAGTATCAGCGATTGAGGATCAAATGAATGAAATGAAGCGAGAAGAGAAACCAAAAGAAAAAAGAAGAAAAAGAAATGAACAAAACCTGCAAGAAGTATGGGATTATGTAAAAAGACCAAATCTATGTCTGATTGGGGTGCCTGAAAGTGAGGGGGAAAATGGAACCAAGTTGGAAAACACTCTTCAGGATATCATCCAGGAGAACTTCCCCAACCTAGTAGGGCAGGCCAACATTCAAATCCAGGAAATACAGAGAACGCCACAAAGATACTCCTCGAGAAGAGCAACTCCAAGACACATAATTGCCAGATTCACCAAAGTGGAAATGAAGGAAAAAATCTTAAGGGCAGCCAGAGAGAAAGGTCGGGTTACCCACAAAGGGAAGCCCATCAGACTCACAGCAGATCTCTCGGCAGAAACTCTCCAAGCCAGAAGAGAGTGGGGGCCAATATTCAACATTCTTAAAGAAAAGAATTTTAAACCCAGAATTTCATATCCAGCCAAACTAAGTTTCATAAGTGAAGGAGAAATAAAATCCTTTACAGATAAGCAAATGCTTAGAGATTTTGTCACCACTAGGCCTGCCTTACAAGAGACCCTGAAGGAAGCACTCAACATGGAAAGGAACAACCGGTACCAGCCATTGCAAAAACATGCCAAAATGTAAAGACCATCGAGGCTAGGAAGAAACTGCATCAACTAACGAGCAAAATAACCAGTTAATATCATAATGGCAGGATCAAGTTCACACATAACAATCTTAACCTTAAATGTAAATGGACTAAATGCTCCAATGAAAAGACACAGACTGGCAAACTGGATAAAGAGTCACGACCCATCAGTCTGCTGTATTCAGGAGACCCATCTCACACGCAGAGACATACATAGGCTCAAAATAAAGGGATGGAGGAAGATTTACCAAGCAAATGGAGAACAAAAAAAAGCAGGGGTTGCAATCCTAGTCTCTGATAAAACAGACTTTAAACCATCAAAGATCAAAAGAGACAAAGAAGGCCATTACATAATGGTCAAGGGATCAATTCAACAGGAAGAGATAACTCTCCTAAATATATATGCACCCAATACAGGAGCACCCAGATTCATAAAGCAAGTCCTTAGAGACTTACAAAGAGACTTAGACTCCCATACAATAATAATGGGAGACTTCAACACTCCACTGTCAACATTAGACAGATCAACGAGACAGAAAGTGAACAAGGATGTCCAGGAATTGAACTCATCTCTGCAGCAAGCAGACCTAATAGACATCTATAGAACTCTCCACCCCAAATCAACAGAATATACATTCTTCTCAGCACCACATCGTACTTACTCCAAAATTGACCATATAATTGGAAGTAAAGCACTCCTCAGCAAATGTACAAGAACAGAAATTATAACAAACTGTCTCTCAGACCACAGTGCAATCAAACTAGAACTCAGGACTAAGAAACTCAATCAAAACCGCTCAACTACATGGAAACTGAACAACCTGCTCCTGAATGACTACTGGGTACATAACGAAATGAAGGCAGAAATAAAGATGTTCTTTGAAACCAATGAGAACAAAGATACAACATACCAGAATCTCTGGGACACATTTAAAGCAGTGTGTAGAGGGAAATTTATAGCACTAAATGCCCACAAGAGAAAGCAGGAAAGATCAAAAATTGACACTCTAACATCGCAATTAAAAGAACTAGAGAAGCAAGAGCAAACACATTCCAAAGCTAGCAGAAGGCAAGAAATAACTAAGATCAGAGCAGAACTGAAGGAGATAGAGACGCAAAAAACCCTCCAAAAAATCAATGAATCCAGGAATTGGGTTTTTGAAAAGATCAACAAAATTGACAGACCACTAGCAAGACTAATAAAGAAGAAAAGAGAGAAGAATCAAATCGATGCAATTAAAAATGATAAAGGGGATATCACCACCGACCCCACAGAAATACAAACTACCATCAGAGAATACTATAAACACCTCTACGCAAATAAACTGGAAAACCTAGAAGAAATGGATAATTTCCTGGACACTTACACTCTTCCAAGACTAAACCAGGAAGAAGTTGAATCCCTGAATAGACCAATAGTAGGCTCTGAAATTGAGGCAATAATTAATAGCCTACCAACCAAAAAAAGTCCAGGACCAGATGGATTCACAGCTGAATTCTACCAGAGGTATAAGGAGGAGTTGGTACCATTCCTTCTGAAACTATTCCAATCAATAGAAAAAGAGGGAATCCTCCCTAATTCATTTTATGAGGCCAACATCATCCTGATACCAAAGCCTGGCAGAGACACAACAAAAAAAGAGAGTTTTAGACCAATATCCCTGATGAACATCGATGCAAAAATCCTCAATAAAATACTGGCAAACCGGATTCAACAACACATCAAAAAGCTTATCCACCATGATCAAGTGGGCTTCATCCCTGGGATGCAAGGCTGGTTCAACATATGCAAATCAATAAACATAATCCAGCATATAAACAGAACCAAAGACAAGAACCACATGATTATCTCAATAGATGCAGAAAAGGCTTTTGACAAAATTCAACAGCCCTTCATGCTAAAAACGCTCAATAAATTCGGTATTGATGGAACGTACCTCAAAATAATAAGAGCTATTTATGACAAACCCACAGCCAATATCATACTGAATGGGCAAAAACTGGAAAAATTCCCTTTGAACACTGGCACAAGACAGGGATGCCCTCTCTCACCACTCCTATTCAACATAGTGTTGGAAGTTCTGGCTAGGGCAATTAGGCAAGAGAAAGAAATCAGGGGTATTCAGTTAGGAAAAGAAGAAGTCAAATTGTCCCTGTTTGCAGATGACATGATTGTATATTTAGAAAACCCCATTGTCTCAGCCCAAAATCTCCTTAAGCTGATAAGCAACTTCAGTAAAGTCTCAGGATACAAAATTAATGTGCAAAAATCACAAGCATTCTTATACACCAATAACAGACAAACACAGAGCCAAATCATGAATGAACTTCCATTCACAATTGCTTCAAAGAGAATAAAATACCTAGGAATCCAACTTACAAGGGATGTAAAGGACCTCTTCAAGGAGAACTACAAACCACTGCTCACTGAAATAAAAGAGGACACAAACAAATGGAAGAACATACCATGCTCATGGATAGGAAGAATCAATATTGTGAAAATGGCCATACTGCCCAAGGTAATTTATAGATTCACTGCCATCCCCATCAAGCTACCAATGAGTTTCTTCACAGAATTGGAAAAAACTGCTTTAAAGTTCATATGGAACCAAAAAAGAGCCCGCATCTCCAAGACAATCCTAAGTCAAAAGAACAAAGCTGGAGGCATCACGCTACCTGACTTCAAACTATACTACAAGGCTACAGTAACCAAAACAGCATGGTACTGGTACCAAAACAGAGATATAGACCAATGGAACAGAACAGAGTCCTCAGAAATAATACCACACATGTACAGCCATCTGATCTTTGACAAACCTGAGAAAAACAAGAAATGGGGAAAGGATTCCCTATTTAATAAATGGTGCTGGGAAAATTGGCTAGCCATCAGTAGAAAGCTGAAACTGGATCCTTTCCTTACTCCTTATACGAAAATTAATTCAAGATGGATTAGAGACTTAAATGTTAGACCTAATACCATAAAAATCCTAGAGGAAAACCTAGGTAGTACCATTCAGGACATAGGCATGGGCAAAGACTTCATGTCTAAAACACCAAAAGCAACGGCAGCAAAAGCTAAAATTGACAAATGGGATCTAATTAAACTAAAGAGCTTCTGCACAGCAAAAGAAACTACCATCAGAGTGAACAGGCAACCTACAGAATGGGAGAAAATTTTTGCAATCTACTCATCTGACAAAGGGCTAATATCCAGAACCTACAAAGAACTCCAACAAATTTACAAGAAAAAAACAAACAACCCCATCAAAAAGTGGGCAAAGGATATGAACAGACATTTCTCAAAAGAAGACATTCATACAGCCAACAGACATATGAAAAAATGCTCATCATCACTGGCCATCAGAGAAATGCAAATCAAAACCACAATGAGATACCATCTCACACCAGTTAGAATGGCGATCATTAAAAAGTCAGGAAACAACAGGTGCTGGAGAGGATGTGGAGAAATAGGAACACTTTTACACTGTTGGTGGGATTGTAAACTAGTTCAACCATTATGGAAAACAGTATGGCGATTCCTCAAGGATCTAGAACTAGATGTACCATATGACCCAGCCATCCCATTACTGGGGATATACCCAAAGGATTATAAATTATGCTGCTATAAAGACACATGCACACGTATGTTTATTGCAGCACTATTCACAATAGCAAAGACTTGGAATCAACCCAAATGTCCATCAGTGACAGATTGGATTAAGAAAATGTGGCACATATACACCATGGAATACTATGCAGCAATAAAAAAGGATGAGTTTGCGTCCTTTGTAGGGACATGGATGCAGCTGGAAACCATCATTCTTAGCAAACTATCACAAGAACAGAAAACCAAACACCGCATGTTCTCACTCATAGGTGGGAACTGAACAATGAGATCACTTGGACTCAGGAAGGGGAACATCACACACCGGGGCCTATCATGGGGAGGGGGGAGGGGGAAGGGATTGCATTGGGAGTTATACCTGATGTAAATGACGAGTTGATGGGTGCAGCAGACCAACATGGCACAAGTATACATATGTAACAAACCTGCACGTTATGCACATGTACCCTACAACTTAAAGTATAATAATAATAAATAAATTTAAAAAAAAAAAAAAAAAGGGATTCATAATATTTACTGTGTAATGGCATTGTGAGTAGTAAGTATAATGCATGGTATCACTCATGGTGGTGATGATGATAGAGGTCTCTGACAGCTGCCATCAAGGACAGGCCTGCTTTGGTCATCTAGGTTAACATAGAGTTGAGGGATAGGTGGGCAACACAACCAAATGACCACTAAATTCAATGTGGGATTCTGGATTGGATCCTGGAAGAGAAAAGAGTAATTAATGGAAAAACTAGAGAAATCTGAATCAAATCTGTAGCCCAGTTAATAATATTATACCAATGCTAATTTCATAGTTTTAACAAATGCACCATGGTGAGGTAAGATGTTAACATTAACATCAGAGAAAAGCTACATGAGGGTATGCAGGAACTGTCTTTGCAGTATCTGCAACTTTTCTATAAATTTAAAATTATTTAAATTATTAAATATTAAATTATTTACATTTAAAATGATTCCAAAATTAAAAATTGTTTTTAAGAAATTACTCCTGTTTGAACAAGATGCATTTGTTGTTATTTCCCAGGCAACAAAAGGTTAGCCATGTTTTAATTATAAAATAATTCAAAGTAATACTCTAAATCAGTGAAGGGCTGCTGAGAAGGGTAATTTGCACCCTTCAGCTGAAAATGATACAATCTATTTGGAAAGTCATGTGTCAAGTGCCTTAAACTTCCTTATGTCTTCTAGCCCAGAATTCCCACCTTTAAGGAGATAACCTTAGAAAATAACTAGAGGATCATGCTGAGAATTATGTACTATATGAAACTTTGCCATTGTATAACTTGCCACAGTGAAATGTAGAAGCAATCTAACAGCAACATGGTTGAATAAATGATGGCACATTCATATGGTGTAATACTATAGCCATTAAAAGGGATATTTCAAAGAATATTTTATAAATAAGATAAATGCTTGTGACACAAAGAGAAAAAATAAGACATAAAATTTATATACATATAATCTGATTTCCATTTTTTTATGCTAACCCTGATTTGTGTTTATGTGTGAATTTTAATTTTTCTCTGCATGTTTATACTTTTCCTGAATTTCCTGCAATGTATTCCTTTTATAATGAGATTAAAAAGATTTTGTGTTTTTAGGGCAGAGGCACCACAGGTGCATGCATGGCCTAAGTTCCTGCTTGGCTGCAGGAGGTGTGGCGACCACAGCACATGCCACCTTCTGAGGCCATGCGGTACTTGACTCTCCCGGCACTGCCTTGCTTTTGAAGGCATCTAAAATCTCTCATTTTTTCCCACACCACATTTCACAGCTGGGTCATTCTGCTGAACTCAGCACAGGAGGACTCTCTCTCTCAGACTGGTTGGAAACTTTGGACACATTTGAAAACTGTCAACACAGTCTGTAAACACATCAGTTATAATGATTCTTTCCTAGGAACTTGACACACCCAGATGAACTCTCTTGTTATGACAGGAGAGAATTTCCTCTCAACATCTCCCTCATTTATTCAATACTCAAGAAATATCCATTGTGTGTCTGCCACACTAACAGGTGATGTGCTCAGCTCTGGGTATACAGTGATTAATAAACATTTCCACTGCTTTCATGAAGGTTACGCTCTACGAGGTAGAAAGACATTAAACGAGGGAACACACAACTAAATTTGTACTTACAAGGGGAAGTGACAACTATGAGATACAATAATTGATTTCTATTCCACTAGAGAAAATAAAGGGGCCTTAGTTTAAATGGATTAACAGAGGCCCCTCTGAAGAAATGACATGTGAGGGAAACTAAGGGAAGAATGTTCCAGGCAGGAAAGTGCAAAGCCATAAGGCAAGCAAGAGACTTGTGAATTCCAGGAGCAGAATAAAACCCAGTGTGGCTGGGGCGTTGTGAGTAATGGGATTGGAGGGATGGCTAGGACCACCATTGTCTTTGAGGAGATGGAAGGCAGAGAATAGATTTTGAAGAGACAAATGGCCATTAAGGTATGAAGCAAATGGATTTGGAAATCCTCTCACAAAACATCCTGAATGAGGGGCCAATGGTTACTTTGAGCCTAAGTGTGAATCCCCTCTGAAAAAGCATGCATATCATTCTATATCATTCTTATAAAACTTGGATAATCAAGGGTGAGAAATTTCAAAAGTTTATCTTAAAAACTTCAAGCAACAAGAAGTCACTTGAAGCTTTTAAAATAAGCTTTTGAAATTCTGTAATTTTTTTGTGACGAAACAACGTTTTTAAAATATGAGAGTTTCTGTGGGTTCTCAACTTGTGAGAAAGTAGAAATGTAATTTCAACATTCAACTGGAATAAGAACTGTATGATTTATGAGAAAAACAGTTTCTAAACATAAAGTTAATATAAAAACATGGCACTGGCACTACTGTAATGGCACGTAAAACAAATTATGGGCAAGCAAAAAGAAAAAAGAGAAAAAGATGCATGGGCATAACAGCAGGCTTTTTCTAAAATTAGAAAGATTAAGTTAACCAAAAATTGTAGGGTTAATTGTGAACACCAGTTTCTCACACACAAACACACACACGCACGCATACATGCACACACACATACACACAAACATTTAATGCTTGTTACATGTCATACCTACAATGACTCTTCCAGGTAATTTATTATCCTTACTTATAAACAGATCATGTAAAGGACAGTATGAAGAATGATTTCTATTTGCTTTTTCTTCAGATAGTGGCCTTTTATTTCAGTTACTACCTTTCAAATAATCTCTTGGAGTACCAAGGAACAGGCCTGATCCAGAGGTGAATCAGCTATTACCACTAAAAAGATGTCCCTGTACACCCCACCATGGTCCTCTCTATGGAAGGATAATCCAGAGAATCAGAAATGTACCCTCATGACAAAGAGAAGATCACCTAATTATTAACAGTTTGCTCAGTAATCAAAAGACAACAAAATAAAACAGAGGTCGCATAGCTTGCTGTACCTACTCAGAGCCACAGATTGTAATAGAGGAAAAGTTTTTCTAACTATGTGTGGTGATGCACACCTATAATCTCAGCTACTTGAGAGGCCAAGCTGAGGAATTGCTTACGCCCAAGAGTTCCAGACAAGCTTGGGCGACATAGCAAGACCTCCTCTCAAGAAATAAAAATAGAAGCTTTTGTGAACTCTAACTCATTATCTAATGGCATTGACCACCATTCACATTAAAAAGGAAATAGAGACACAACTCAAGATGGAAGAAAGTCAATGGAGCCTCAAAAAATCATCCCCACCAGAAGAGCTCCTCTGAGTGTGAGATTCGGATACGCCACAGACATAGCATTGAACCTCTTGAATAACTCCATAGAAATGTATTGCCAAACCTTAGATCTCACTTTAAAACCTGGCAGTTATTACGCCTTAAAGAAATCATGGGAAAGTTTCTCTTTCTGTTACTGGAATTTTTTTTCTTCAAATACAAGAAGGAAATAATAGTATAATCATTTCTCTTTACATACAACGCACAACCCAAAGAAGGGATACATTGTGAGGTTTCTACTAACATGGAGGTTATAGACACCTAATGCTAATTCTCCTCATCTGGTAATTGATGTTCAAGCTTCCTGTTTTCATCTCAAAATGTGTACTTAAAAAGAAAACCCCAGTATTAGGATTATTTCCCTCCAACAAGTAGACAAAATCAATCAACAATGAAATAGAATTTTTAAAGTTGTAAACCCATCATGTTAAGGTGCTTACACCAACAGCGTTACCTGCACACTGACCACAATGACCAAAGATGTGGCCATAGTAACTGCAAAGGACTGGTAATCAGCAATATGTTGCCCATCTTCTCCAGCCACGTTGTAAAAGGCCCCATAGGGGATGAAGAAAAGGGCTAATGAGGTGTAGATTCCATGTAACACGCAAATGAAAAATTTACGCTTGTTAAAAAGTAGATTCAGCTGTCCTGGTTCGTAGAGCTGGGGACAGTCCATGCTGTTCTGGTCACTCACATCCTGTAAACAGAGTGTAATTTCAGTGGAGAAGGATTAAAAAGAGTCAGAGAGGCCTTGTATTCCCTATCTTCAGAAATAGCAAATGCCTGTTTAAACATGTCCTAATATGCACTACTCACTGGGCCAGAACAGGACATTATCTTGTTTGTATTCCCACAATAAACCAGAAGATAATAAAATGATCTCTACTTTACAGAGAAGGAGCTTTAGTCTCCAAGAGAGATTCATGAGAGGTCACACAGCTCGTAAGTAGCAGGACCAGGGTTTGATTTGAGCCTAGCTATTTGGCTTCAAATTGAAGTTTCTTTCCTACACTCTCCTGCAGGCTGTCAGAAGCATTCATGCTCCCAGAATTCCAGCACATCATGAGCAGCCAATGGGCCCCAGAAGTTAATTGCCAAGGTAGTGAGTGGTAGTGACCAGGAGATGACAGCAGAGAGCTGTGGAGTCAGAACGGTCAAATCAGAGCTCATGACTTTGGAGGGAAGTGTGCAGGAAGAAGAGAGCAGAGAAAAGGGGAAACTGCATTTGGGATTCCAGGTGAGAAGGAGGCTGGGATGAGGATCCTACCCAGTGAGAACTTTAACAGCAGCTACCAGGTGTTCAGGACAAAGAAATAATATAGACAGAATGAGAAGGTTTGACACCAACCAGGTCCCAAGAGAAACTAAATGCTTCTCAAACCCAATACACAAATCGCCTGGGAAACAGATTGTGATTCAATAGGGCTGAGGGCCCAAGACTGCATTTCCAGCCATCTCCAAAGTAATGCTGATAACCACAGTGAGCACCAGAGCCAAATGCCAGAAAACCACCAGGAACATCAGAGGACCACAGGTGGAGGAGAAGTGGCAAAGTGGAAGCAACACAGGTGGTGAACTATTGTGGGAGAAGAACATTCCCCTTCCTGCTTGTGGGATGGCCCAGGTCTCCCAGGTCTCTCCAGAGTCCCATGGAAAAACACTGGCATATTCTCTTTAGAAAGTCCTGTTTCAAGATGCTTTTGGATGCTTGTTCCCCTAGTTCAGTGACCGAGGGTTACGTGCGCAGGCTTTGAAACAAGACAGTCATGAGCTCAATCCCTGGTAGCGGGTTTAGCTGGTGTGTTATCTTAAACCTGTTACTTACTCCACCCGAGCCTTGGTTTCCTCATGCCCAGAAATGCAAACACCACCACCTCCCTCATGGAACTATCGCCATGATTAAACCAGTATGTAAAGTATTTAGTAGAGTTCTTGCCACATCACAAGTAATGAATATGCCAGATGCTTCTATAAATAATTAATAAAATAATGATAATAACAATAGCAATAATGTAGCAACCTCAAAGTTAGGAGGCCTGGTTCTAGGCTTAGCTGTGTCGCTTATTGGCAGTGTGGCTTTAGGGAAATGACCCTCCAAGGCTTGGTATCTGCCTTAAAAAATGAGCAGATCTGTTGACGATTGCTGAGGCCTGTCCGGCATAGCATTCCACAATCCTGTGATCTGTTTAAGGGCCGAGGTTGACAAAGCAGGAAAGGAGAGGAGCAGACACTCAACTTGATGGTAATAGGAAGCCTTATTATATTTTTTTTTTTGAATTGCACAACCACCATCTTTTCCCAGAAACTGCTTTATTTTTATTATTTTATTCCACATTCTGGGCAGCTACAAAGCTCCAAGAAAAGAAACACTTGTAAACATGGGCACTGAGAAATGAATGTGCTTAATCCTTTACATCTAAGGTCTGCAGAAGTTCATTACTTTTTGTATAATTCCACAAAATATGCCTTTCGCAAACTGCCCTTTTCACGTATGAGAAGAGAGACTACAACTGACTACAAAGCCAGCCGAATGGGAGACTGGAGTGAGCTCATAATGTGAAGATTTATATTTTGCAATAGAGAGCTTTGGGCCAGAAAATGAAGCCTAGCAAACAGGTCTAACAATAGCCTGGAGAAAATCTGGTCTCCTTAAAAATACTTTTTTTAAAAAAACAAAAATCCTTTTTGAAAATAAGACACTCTAATTGTGCCACGGAAATTCCACTGGCTAGTCTTTCACTTCCCCACAGGCAGCCAGAGTTTTTCCCCTTCCCAGGAAGTCCCTTCCAAGGCTCTGAGTATGCCAAGGATCTACCATTTTTGTGATTGATTCTCTCCTTTCTCCCCACTCAAGCACTTTGATGCTGGGACAAAAGAAATCCATGCTTTTTCTTTCCATGGCTATGGGGCTTCTCGTCCTCCTCTTCCACTGGCAGACTGCTCTTCTAGTCTGTGGCTCCTTTCTGAGCTGTGTGTAACAAGGAAGTCTCACTGCAGATGTTAGCCCCCTGTGTTCCAACCTAGCTCCATGATATTCTATCCTTGCATGGTTCTTTATAAGCTCTCAGAGGCTAAGGCAGCATTTCCCTGTGTGTGAACCACACACACTAGTTCTAAGACATATTAATTGATAGGTGCTATATGAAAGCAAAAAAAAGTAAAGTACAGTCATAGAAGTTTGGGAAATGCTGGGTTAAAATGAAGTTAAAGAGATTACTTTGTACAGGACTTCTACAGCCTTTAGAACAATATAGGGGTTACGAATCTCTAAGAGGAGAGTAACCAACTTTTATCAAATAATGCTTTCGGGGAAGCTAGGGTTCAAGGGTGAGGAAGGCACAGTGGACCTGAAAGCATTTGTGATCCATACAAAAGCAACTAAAACAACTGCATTCCTAAGGCTTCTACTTAGAATTGTGTCTTCTACTTAGAACCCACAAAAAACCAAAAGGCATAAAAGAGAAACTAAGTTATAAAGATGGAAAAAACCTACCTGGTCAAAAATCCCCATGGCTAAAACAGGCAGTGATGTGTAAACAATGTTAAAAAGGGTGATGAACCACTGGTCATAAACAGTCTGAAAAGAAATATAACATATAAATGAGAAAGACCATCCATAGTAGTGAGAATATTCACGTTTAAGTCATGAAAATATTCACCTTCAGGTTAAATAACCAGGTTTTCTGAGGTAAGTGGGAGTTGACTTTTGGAATCAGACAAATATGAGTTCTCTCCTGGACCTGCCTCTTATCAACTCTGCTGCCTTAATGGGATACTAGATCTCTCTAAATAGCAATTTCATTATCTCTAAAGTGGTGTATACCCTTCCTGCAGCATGGCAGTGAGGACAATAATACATGCAGTACCCCTAACATAGTGCGGGACACGTATGAGCCCCCTGACCCTGTGGTGGGTTGCTATTTCATTCTCCAGGCTTTCAGTGGCTTGTAATGAGTCCAATTATCTGACCTAAGTGGTAAACAAAGGAGTCACTAAAATCTTCAGAGATAAATACAGTAATGAGCCTGTTATTTCTATCCTGTTTTAAAATGGAGAGGTTTTTGCGGGGGAGTGGTTTAAAGTAAGATGGGCATGGAGCTACATGCTCACTATACTGGGCATAAACAAGCAAAACAATAAAAATATCCCCTCACACCTTTGTAGAGTAATTACACAAGAATTCCCTGCATGGGCCTCACTAAAAGTCAATGAGGCATGTGGAGCAGGCATATATCCCCATTTTGCCAGTGAGTACACACAGATGTGGAAACAGAACCTTTCAGTTACAGAGCTTATTACGGACAAAAGCAAAAATTAAAATCCAGGTCTTCAGCTGCTAACCAATGCCCCTTTTACCACTCCATCATTCATTCACTTATTCATTCATTCAATATTTACTGATAAACCGCTATGTGCTAAGCATTAGGTTCTAGTCAATGATAATTCAGCATGATCAATCAAATAAAAATTCCTCACAAAATGTACATTCTAATGCAAAGGGAAGGGAAAGACAATAAACAAGATCAAATTTACAGAGAGCAGGAGGACTGTGTGAGTAAATTAGAAGGTAGTAAGTGCTAGAGAGGAAAGGGGATAGGGAATGTGGGAGGGCTGTAATTGTAATACAGGGACTGGAGAAAGTCTCACTGAGAAGTGAATTTGAGATAAGATCTGAAGGAAATGGGCCTAACATGCAGCTTTCTGAAACAGCTGGAAATGCTGGGACATCCAGCATTCCATACTGCAAGTAGGCCCCATGAAACAATCCTAAGGCAAGAAAGCATCCACTGCGCTCAGAGAACAGCAAGGTGGGCTGTTTGGGTAGAGCAGAGTGACCTGTAGGAAGAATAATGGATGTCAGGAGGTAAGAAGAACAATCCTATGTAACTAAACATGGCTTATTACCTAAGAGAAAGTAGAAGACATCAGAGGACTTTAAGCAAAAGAGCAACCTGGTCTTATTTACATTTTAACAGGATCACTCTGGATGCTATGCCAAGAAGCAACTGAAGAGAGAGGTGGAAGTGGGAAAGCTTAACACTCAGAGTAACCGTTTCTAATAACGAATTTTAAGTTCTGTGCATGGTAACTCCCCTTTGTTACTCTCTGATTCCTATTTTCATCATCTGGTCTAAACCCAGCTGTAAGGATTTAGAAAGAGGGACTATATCCAATGACATGCTGATAAATGTTTAACAAGAGACTAAAAAAAAAAAAAAAAAAGCCTTGATTTGTAGCGTTTGCCAATTTCCATGGTGTAAATATTCCTCCATGACTGATTTCAAGCAGTGATGCCACTGAATGTGGAGTTGAGACATATTCACCATTATACAGTATTTATACAATACAGACCCAATATAATCTCAAGAGCATAAATAGTAAAACATGGGAAAATAATTAGGAAGGGATTCATTTTGAGTATATTAACTGTCTTTTGTTTTTAATATAACTTAAATTGTACATTTACATAATATAACTTTTAATAATGGCTGTATTTAACCACTGGCTCACAAAATTCCTGAAGATTTAACAATCAGCTTTTGTGAATCAGTATGGGCCAGTTCCAAGATACCACAGCCTAGGTCCATGCCGGGAGCAAAGTGGTAAAAGACAGCAGAAGCCACCTGAAGGATAATGCACTCAACGTGGCATGAGAGAACTTGCAGAAGGGCAGGGCAGTAGTCCACTAGTCACGCAACCATGAGAACAGACTGGAAAAGCTGGCTGGCACTCCCTGGAACCCCCCTGGGTATTTAGCAGAGGTATCTGAAAGAAGCCTGAATTTATCGTACATGATAGGGGGCACGTACCAAAATAATTGATTCATACCAAACCTCCTGCTGAAGATAACGAAAAAAGTTGAGAAAAAACAAAAGTATCTTCATCAAAGTATCAGTGAACTAACAAGGCAGTGGGGAATGACTGGTCAAGATCAAAAAGAGAATTAGAACTTAATAACTATCTCAAGGCCTAGGATAAGGCTATTCTTCTCCAGACTCTATATTTATTTCCTTATACCAGCTGTTGAGGATAGAATGAAGGCCTGATATTTTCTGGGTTAGCCAACTATCCTGCTATGACAGAGTCTGTGACCTCACTGCTGGGAGGCTGCCTTTGGGTCCCAGCCCGGAGTAGGAAGGGTTTCATCATGATCTCTACCCTATGGGCACTGAACCTTCTCCCTTCAGCCCAGGAAACTATTGAAGGCACAGCTCAGTCTGTGAATTGCCCCCTGTAGATAATCAACACTCCCAAGGTACATGGTTCAGAGCAGTGTGACCCTACAGGGTCCCAGCCCAGAGCAGCAGTTGTGACAGGGTCCCAGTATCCAATTCCTATCTATCCTCAAGAGTCTACCAAAACTGCAGCTCAGCCTCTGTATCTCCCTTCTGATGAGTGAATGTGTCCAACCCTACTTCTAGATACATATGTTCACAAATGTCTATCTTGGTGCAGCAGGATACACATAAAAATACTCATAGCAGCTACTGGTCGTAATAGTCCCCAAACATCAAGTATGGGATAAAGATATTATCACCTATCGATACAACAGAATACTGTAGAATAATGAAAAGCAAAGAATTCTAACTATATCCAAAAACATAAATGAATAAAAACTACACATAATATTGAGCAAAAGAAGCCAGATACAAAGGTATAATTGCATTTAAATACAGTGCGAAAGTATGAAAATCTACTCCTATGTTGTTCTGGAACTCCTAATCATATAGTAAAATTATAAAACAGAAGAAACGTGACTATAAGATGGCAGGGTAATGGTCACCTCTAGAGGATTGGAAAAGAGGTCTCAAGGAAAAACCGGGGAGCTCTTGAGTGTTTGGAAATGTTATATTTATCGCAGTGGATCATGGTACATGGGTGCTCATTTCATAACAATTTAAGCTGATATTTACATACTTTTTAATATATTTGTTAAACTTTGCAAATAATAAAAAAATTAAAAATTAAACATGTGACCTTATTTTATAGTTATAGCCCAGTGAGACTTCAGAAAGTAGGAAGATACCAAAAATCCTGATGCCCAGGCCACACCCCAGGCCAGTTAAATCAGTATCTCTGGGAGAAGGATCTAAGTTTTGGTCATTTTAAATTTTTCCCAGGTAATTCCAATGTGACACCAAGATTGGGAATTACACTCACTTTCTTTCTTTTTTTTTTTTTTTAAATCAGAGCAGCTGACACAAATCCTCAACCCGTTGATGATGGCATCTGACAGTTTCAGCTATTAAGAAGAGAGAAAGAATCTGAGAAATTATGGCATACTCAACTGTGGACAGCTGAGTCTGGCACAGTGTGCCCTCATCATCACAAACAGGCTCACATTACAAGCTACACTTATTCGACAACTATCAGCATTTGTCAACTGGCACCCAGATTTGAAGCCTCATTTCACAACTGGAGCAAGAGAGGACAGGAAGGAAAAATCAGAATAAGGTTTCAATGAGTTTCTGCAAATTCTCAGAAATCAGTGTCACAATAACAAAAAGAAAAAAAATAGCTGATATTTACTAAACATCTACTTTGTGCCATTTTAAGTGCTTTACATATAGCGTCTCATTAAATTTTAACAACCCCATGAGGTAGGTACTGTTAACAGTTCTCAGTTTATAAATGGGAAAACTGAGGGCTATCAAGGTTAGGAGATGGCTCAATGCCATACCTTAAATGCAAAGGTTTTCTCCAGGATGTGCTTATTTCACATTGCATGCCTGTATCAAAATATCTCATGTACCTAATAAATACATACACCTACTATGTACCCACAATTTTTTAATTATATTTTTAAAAACCCAAAGGGGAAGAAAAGGTTTTCCAAGTGTAGTTCAGAACCTTTTAGGGGATCCATAATGTCAAAACTATTTTCAGAATAATACAAAAAGTTATGTATTTACCCTTTCACCCCATTCTCTCATGAGTGTATATGATATGTGACATCACAGCTGGCTGAATGCAGGTGATATAAGAACCCAGGTGTTTCCTATTATGTTAACTAGTTTTACAAAAGTGTGAAACAATGGCATTCTTCCCATTAACTTGTTTTTGTTTCAGAAAATATAAGCATTTTTCTTAAAAATATGTTACTTTTGTAAACGTGTCATGGGTTCACCATTTTTTTAACAAATTAATAAAAGTGTTTAGATTTTTTTCTTCATTTTCATTCCTAAGATGATAAATATTGATAGTGGGGTCCTGAGATCACAAAGTTTTGAGAACTGTCAGCCAAGCAAGTGTCAGAGCCAACTCCAAGCCTATGAACTTTAGTGCCCACAACATTGACCACTGCATGAAACCACCTCTCTCAATCAGTGGTGTCATTTGGAAAGTTTCCTTGGCCTGGCATGGTGGCTCATACCTGTAATCTCAACACTTTGGGGGGTCGAGGCTAGTGGATCACTTGAGCTCAGGAGTTCAAGACCAGCCTTGGCAACATGGTGAAAACCTCTCTACCAAAAATACAAAAAATTGGCTGGTCGTAGTGGTGTGCACCTGTGGTCCTGGCTACTAGGGAGGCTGAGGCAGGAGAATCACTTGAATGTGGGAGGCAGAGCCTGCAGTGAGCCGAGATCACACCACTGCACTCTAGCCTGGGTGACAGAAGTGAAACCCTGTCTCCAAAAAAAAAAAATAAGTTTTCTTGAAGGCTTTTTCCCTCACCTTGTCTAACATAATTGAGAGCATACAATAAACACAATTTTATATGCTGTTTTTGGCATTTAAAACAGGGCTCCCCAACAGCCTTTAACAGTCCATAGCCTGTCACCACCTGCGGCACAACAGGTGAGCGGCAGGCAAGCCAGCCTGAGCTCCACCTCCTATCATATGAGCAGCTGCATAAGATTCTCATAGGAGCATGAACCCTATTGTGAACTGTGCATGCCAGTTCTATGCCTGATGATCTGAGGTGGAACAGTCTCATCCCAAAACCATCCCCCGTCTGTGGAAAATTGTCTTCCATGAAACCATCCCCTGGTACCAAAAAGATTGGGGACCACTGATTTAAAATAACAACATTAGCATTGACCTGGCTTAAAACCCTCTAACGGCTTTCCATTTTACTTGGAAAGAATCCAGACTCCCTATTCATCATGTCCTAAGAGCCCTTCCTGGTCCCCTGCCTGCCAGCCTCTTCAACTTCACCTCCCAACGTTCTCACCCTCCCTCACCTAGCTGAGGCTTCGCTGATGGGCTTTCTCCAACTTAATCGGCTCATTCCTGCCTCAGGACATTTGCATTGGCTGTGCCCTCTGCCTGGAACACTTTAATCCCAAGGTATTCATATGGAAGTTTCCTCTGAACACTTGGGTCACAGTTCCAGTGTCACCTCACCCTCTCAATGAGACCTTTTACATTACCAAGTTCTTTCTTAACAATTCTGATATTATCTTACTGATTTATTTCTTTATTATCTGTCTTCATCCCACTAGAATATAATCTCCATGAAAACAGAAATTTACTCACAACTACAATTTTAATGCCCAGAGCAGGATCTAGCCATTGGTAGATACTCTACAAATATTTGTTGACTATAGGTGCTCTATAAATACTTGTTGAATTAATTATTTTACAACTTTTTAGTAAATGCTACATATTTAACTTTCTACTAGGCATTTTCCCACAGATGCACCATAGATTCAAACTCAATATATCAAGACGAGAGCTCATCCTCATACTACCTTAACCAGTTGCCCCTCCTGGGTTTCCTATACCAGTATCTGATACCATCACATCCACCCCAGCATCCAAATCAGAAATCTGAGATTTCTCCCTCTCTCCAACACACCATATCAAATCACTCCCCAAATACCTGACGGCTTGTGTTCCTGCCCAAGCTATGCTTCACTTCTGGAACTTTCCTCCTGTTGTCCCCTCTGCTGGGATGCCCATCCTCTTACTTCTTATCTGCTTCAATATGTTTGATCCTGGAAGGGTCAGCATGGGATGCGGGGGTGAGGAGGTCTTCCAGGAAGACTTTCTGAGCCCTGGCCACTCCCTACCTCCGTGAGTGGCTTGCAGACCACTCATCGGTAGTTCCATGATGCCCCCATACCTCACTGCTTCTTAACTACTGACTTACAATTATTTATATGCTGGTTCCCAGCCCCGTCTCACAAGACTGCGAGCTACTTGAGAGCGGGTAATCTAACTGACCTATGGGGGCCAAGAACCAAACTCAGCACCTGCTCAATAAAAGGAAGCTGGTGTCTTAAGGGTAAAGGAGTCAGCAGACAGCTGTGTGGACTTGAGTAGGATACTGAATCTCTTTGAGTCTTGGTTTCCTCAGCTATATAATCAGGATTACAGGGAGGCTGTGAGTATTCGATGAAATGAGGTAAATGCCCCTACAGCACCTGAAAGACAGTGCTCAATAAGTGAGCACTATATGATGGAAGGAAGAAAGGAGGGAGGACAGGGGGAGCATGCAAGGATCCAAGCTTCAAGCGATGTGTTTAATGAGTAAATAAAAAGGTACATTTTCATGCTAATTATGTTTTTACAAAAATAGAAATCTTTATTGAGACAATTAACCATAGATATTTATTTCTATAATAAACTATGGTAGCCATGAGATCAGTATAACATCAGAACAAGATTTAAAGAAAAATTAGTACCTTGGTACAATTACTTTCTTCATGAATACTTAATTATATCAATCACTGTTCACTCTAATTATGGTTTTTATCTCAGGATCTACCAAAATGTGTTAACCTGAGTCCTTTACCTTAGAAACCAAATTTGCCAGTTATGGGCATTGGCTTAGCACAGTTTAGACTTCAGGGTCTTTCACAGAAATTAAGGCTACAAGCAATATTTTGTTTTTTTTTTTTTTTTTTTTTTGAGACGGAGTTTCGCTCTTTTGCCCAGGCTGGAGTGAAGTGGCATGATCTCAGCTCACTGCAACCTCCGCCCCCCGGGTTCAAGCAATTCTCCTGCCTCAGCCTCCCAAGTAGCTGGGATGACAGGCGCCTGCCACCATGCCTGGCTAATTTTTGTATTTTTAGTAGAGACGGGGTTTCACCATGTGGCCAGGCTGGTCTTGAACTCCTGACCTCAGGTGATCCACCTGCCTCGGCCTCCCAAAGTGCTGGGATTACAAGCATAAACCACTACTCCCGGTCAAGCAATGTTTCTTCTACAACAGGTTTCTGTTCAAGAATCCTTGCAAGAGATCTGCAGCTACTCAAATAGCTATTCTAGTAAATGCCCCCCTTCTTCTTGCGGTCCTTAAATCCCCTTGGAAAAATTTTAAGTCCCCCTTCCGGTGACTAGGACTAGCTGAGAGGGGCACACGAGCCCCGATCAACCTCCCTGTTTCTCCCCTTCCAAGCATGCTCAGACATTTTACCACCTCTTCTTCCTTCCCAACCCACCCAACACAGGTTGATCAGATGCCCTGAAGAGAGGGGAGGGTGGGAGTTGAGGGGTGAGGATTCTTTTCAGATTTCTAGGCTGACACTCTGATTTTGGGCGACTCAAATTGTTTCTATGAAAGGAGTCCCACAAAAAAATCTTTTCCCTAGGGCACCTGTACTCACAGGGGAAGCCACGCCACCTCTGCCTCCGAAATATTTGTTCCCTATCTCCAATATTCTGAACAAGAGAGAAAAGCCATGCTACTACAAGATGTCACAGGTCTGTTTAAAATCCTATAAGTGTCTCTTCACAGATCAGAAAAAAAAAAGAGGGAGGAGAGTTCATTTTTCCAACTTCACTGTTTTTCTATTTAAGGAAAGCTTCTCCTTGCTCCCTTCTTTATGGGAGCAATTTATCAGCCTTATCAACCATTTTATAAAGTTAAAAATACTCCAGCTACAAATTACAATCTAAAAACAGCTTGGAGAACACAAAACCTGTGATTTATAGAATGACACATTTAAATAAACCTTAATAAAGTTCTTAAACAGCTACAAAAGGCTTTCTGCTCTTTCTGCTCGACCACTGGCCGAGCTCCTTGTTCAAATAACAAGATGAACTTACTACCTCTTTGGAGATATGTATCCCCCTTTTCCTATGTGTTGCAGAGGAAACCTATCTAATGACCTTTTGGGGGCCTTAAAAAGCATTTGTCATTTAAAGAAAACACACTGTGGAATAAATACGAGGCGCTTAGCCTCAGCACATCTGTGATTGATTTGTGTAATTAGTAAAAACCAGCTCGCGGCATCCAGGAGGAGTGACCCAGGCCTGAACACTCGTCCAGTTCTGGACTTTCCCCAGAGCACATCTGGAAGGTGAGGGGGAGCAGAACTGCCATGCCAGGTGGAGATGGGCTCACAGGTAACCAAATCCATGAAGTCATCAAAGCCTTAAGATTAGTCGCACTCTTTCATGTCACTTTCCAAACTTTTTGTTGTTTTATTATACTGTTTGACAGAACTAAAGTTTTTCCAGCCTTGACAAGATAATTGCTTCCATATCACAGTAGAATTGAAGAAAAAAAAAAAAAACCATACACAGCCCTGTATCTCACTGACAATGATAAATTGTTATCAGATAATATCATCTCACAAGTACACAGTACCAGTAGTTGCATAGTTTTGAGCATGAATTTTCTAAATAGGACCTCAACCAATTTTTTTTTAAATTTAGCTGTATTCTTGGTGGGGGACAGTTCCTCTTTATGAAAAGTCCTGAGGGCATAGGGTGCTTTTAAAATAAGTTACAGGTATAAATAGTGACTCCAAACCCACAGTGAACTCCACAAAACTCATATGGGTTTCAATAATAGATTGGGATAAGGCATGTCCTTAAAAGGCACCCATGATTCAGTTTAGAGACTTAGTCTCCTTTATCCAAATGTCTCTGGTCCAGAAATCTGGCTGGAAATCTCATTAGAACAAATTTAATTTAATTTGTTTCTCAGTGGCAGTTGAGTTGGAGCATTTGCCAGCAGAAGGTGTCCTCAAGCTTCCAGATGATTCTACAAAACAGTTTGCCTAGGGACAGGCCCGCCCCTCCCACAGCACTAAGCTATGACACTCCGCACAAGACATGAAGTCTCTTTCAATAGAGGGCTCATTTCCTCCACATAGTCATATCGAACTGAGTGTTTCTGGACGTTTCTCCTTTAGATTCCAAATAAAGGAAACATTTGCTGATTAGGGGTTTAGGGAAGACAGTTTAAAAAAAAAAAAAAAAAGGATATAGCCATTAGCTTTTCCAAATTTATGACAACCCAAGAGGTCACTTATCATCAGGTAGAGTAGGCAGAGCACTGAAGTGCGAGCCAAAAGACTTGGTTCCGGTCCTAGCCTTGCCTACCGCTGATCCTCAGCTTCTGGGGGGATCGGGCTCCTCCTCTGTAAAACGAGGGACTGGACTCAGTATCTCTGAAATTCTCTGCCAGAGTAAAGATTCTAGGTTTCAACAAGATACATACTTTTTGTTCTTTGTTCCCACTTCTTCTCCCAGGAAATTCCACCCAATATAGGAAACAAAAGGGAGTCTGGTCTGTGGGTTCTTTTCACTGTACATTCCAAGCCAATCACAACATAAGCAGCGTACTGAAGTTAACCAGAGGAAAGTCCATAAACCAACTACAACCCAGCCTACATCACATGACCATCCATCACAGATGTCCTAAGTGCCACCATCCCACAGGCAGTGATGCTCCCACCCATCCGCTCTCTTGAAGCCTTGCACACCACAGCTGGATTTGCCTACACATCTGCCCCAGCCCACCTACCAGGATGGGGCACTGGCTGGAATCTACTGGAGCTCTCATCAGAGAATAATTGCCTGGATAAAATCCACCAGGCACCAAAGACAGACTGATGTAGTAAAGAAATAGCACATGTCACTTCATTAAATAATTAAACTGGTGTTTTAGAAAGTCAACATTGTGTCTTAAAAAACACAATCTGTTTACATTTGGTCAGATGTTTTCAGCTGAATAAAGGATTACTTCCAAACAATCTGCTGAGAGATACAGGGAAGAATATTTAGGTGCTTATGAATGATGCTGAGATTTGACAGGGTTGGCCCCAAGACATGGCTTATCCATAGTAAATTTATTCCAAAAGAAACTTTTGGTAGAGAAATAAGAGAAAGGAGATTAAGGGGTTATTCAACATTTGTTTCGCATTTATGAAAATAAAATCTTTCCCAGACTGTAGGTTCCTTGAGGGCAGGAACAACATCCCTTTGATTCACTCTATTGTTCCTTGCGGGGGGCATCAGTGGACCTGGTCCTAAACTGGCACCCAGTTTATTGTTGGTAAATGAACAAGCATTCAGACCATAGGTTCTGCATTGGAGAATATGTATGCAACTCTCACTGCTGTTGGGACTGGACAGAGAAAGTGACAGAAGATTGGGCCTACCCGGGAATGGCCTCTAAAGAGATGCCAGCTATTACCAACTCTGCCAGGCCTTGGAGTTGTTATTACTACTGGCTCCATTTCACTATGGAGCTTTCAATTCTGTTAAAGCAGTTTAGGAGAGGGGTGGCAGGGAGTGGGAAGACCTCAGACAGCTGACTTTCTTTAAAAGACTGGAAGTACGTGGCTATCTAAGGGGCTTTAAGGGCTAAGAAAGCCTCATCACCCGCCACATGGTGCTGGAGGCCAAAGCCACATGTTGGGTGATCTTAACGGGGAGTGAGAGAGTATGATGGTGAAATTGTCCCCCATTCAAAAATTCTCATTCTCTGTAGACTAATGTTCTTACAAATATGTTGTTTTCTTTTCACTTGCCTCATTTACAGCATATTGTCCTTAGAAAAACAGTACTAAAAAAAGCCAAAACATTTTTCAGTTAAACCTGTTGCTAATCAGGCCCTTCCAGGGAAAAACAGGGAATGGAAAAGAGACAATGATCCCTGCCCATCCCAATTCCAAATCCAAGTCACCTGCACAGCCAGTCTTCAGTACCGCTAACATGCCAGGGCACTCCCATGTGGGGTGAGGCTGGGGAACACCAGAGTTTCCATCTTTATAGTGGTAGAACACCTGCTCTAGAACAGGCTTCTTGCTGTAGACAACACTGCTAAGTAAGCTCCCCCTTCAATGCCATGCAGTTTTTGAAAGGTATTTCTGAATGAGTTGGTGTTAAATACAATTTTAGAAATTAGAATATTTTAGCTAATTACAGGTCAGTGGGAAAGTGTATGAGGGGAGGGATGTCCTCCTTTTACTCCATTGTCTCACATCCTTCTGCAGATCAGGTCCCAAATCCCTGAAGGGAGCTAGAATTTCAGGCCTTCAGATCTCCACTTAATTTTTAAAATATTCACACACTTGCTTGCAGACTAATTGCGCTTAAGTCATCCCAGATCCTCCTAAGTCATCCTAGATCCTCACACATTTCTCCTTTCCCCATGCTCTCATATTACCTTTAAATACAAGTTGTTTTTTGTTTTTTGTTTTGTTTTGTTTTTTCTGTTTTCGTTTTTTGTTTTTTTGAGATGGAGTCTTGCTCCATCACCCAGACTGGAGTGCAGTGGTGTGATCTTGGCTCACTGCAACCTCCACCTCCCAGGTTCAAGTGATTCTCCTGCCTCAGCCTCCTAAGTAGCTGGGATTACAGGCATGCTTCACCATGTCCGGCTATTTTTTGTATTTTTGGTAGAGACGAAGTTTCACTATGTTGGCTAGGCTGGTCTCAAACTCCTGACCTCAAGAGATCTGCCCACCTGGGCCTCCCAAAGTACTAGGATTGCAGGCGTGAGCCACTGCACCCAACTAAATACAATATTTCTATTAGACTTATTTATGCACTTCTTTATTTCCCAATGAGAAAACCAGTTCTAGGTGGGCAAGAGTTTGTCCTTTTCATTATTTTGTCTTTATAGCAAGCAAGACTTTCTATTAGCAAGTTGACAATGTCATGTGACTCACAGATGAGGAAGACAGAAATTATTAAATTAAAAACAACATCTTGGGCCAGGCACAGTAGCTCACGCCTGTAATCCCAGCATTTTGAGGGGCCGAGACGGGTGGATCACAAGGTCAGAAGATTGAGACTATCCTGGCCCACATGGTGAAACTCTGTCTCTACTTAAAAAATACAAAAATTAGTTGGGTGTGATGGCATGTGCCTGTAGTCCCAGCTACTCAGGAGGCTGAGGCAGGAGAATCGCTTGAACCCAGGAGGCGGAGGTTGCAGTGAGCCAAGATCGCACCACTGCACTCCAGGTTGGCAACAGAGCAAGACTCGTCTACAAAAAAAAAAAAAATCTTAAATGTCTAGAGACTCAGAATAGTCAAATAATTTATAATCTGTGTTTCAGAATGTCATTAAGAAAAACAACATGTTTGAAGAATGTAAATCAAGAAAACTTTCTCAAAGTGTGACAAGTTGTGTTTTTAATAAGAAAGCTATAAAAGAATATGATTTTAGTAGCATAAAAGTTGAGATATATTCACATATAAATATTTTTATAATATGAAAAAAAACTTTGAGAATAATGGAAAAGACTTTGCAGAAGTTTAAATGTAAACCCTTACTTTGGTATATAAAACAGGGGTATTTTGTCCCTTGGACTAGAGTTAATTATTAAAGTGGAAGGTTTTGTAAAAGGAGAAACATAAATAGCCTGTTCCTATGGGGACAATATTCTTGGCATCATTTTGCTCTTTGTACGTCTTATTGTTTTCAAAACACTAGAACTGGGATAAATAGCAAGGCAATGTCAAGTTTTGAAATTGTTGCTATAGAAGCATCTATTCCAGAATTTCCCAAAGTGAGTTCCATATGGCACCTGTTCTACAGGACATTATATGTGTTGCTTATAAAAAGCAGCATTCCAGCCAGGCACGGTGGCTCACGCTTGTAATCACAGCACTTTGGGAGGCCAAGACGGGCAGATTACAAAGTCATGAGATCGAGACCATCCTGGCTAACACAGTGAAACCTCGTCTCTACTAAAAAAAAAAAAAAAAAAAAAAAAAAAATTAGCCAGGCATGGTGGTGGGTGCCTGTAGTCCCAGCTAGTCCGGAGGCTGAGGCAGGAGAATGGCTTGAACCCGGGAGGCAGAGCTTGCAGTGAGACGAGATCACACCACTGCACTCCAGCCTGGGCGACAGAGTGAGACTCTGTCTCAAAAACAAAAACAAAAACACATACACACAAAAGAAAAAGCAGCATTCCATGCCAAATGAGTTTGGGTAATAATACCAAATCTTACTGACTCTAAAGCACGATTGATTGTTAGAAATACCATTATCAATGCCAAAATTCAACCAAATGGGGAATCTGACATTTCCATAAAGGTAGGGCAACAAAGAGCTACAACCTCAGTGTAAAAGAGAAATCTTCATGCAGAAAGGGACTGCAAGGAAACTAGCCTGTGTCAGCTTTGCACTAACTAAAGGGAGAGACAGAATCTCTCTTGAAAACATGGACCTCAAGCTGCTAATCACTAGAATCTGCAATCTGAATTCAAAAAATATATGGAAAGAGAAAGATCTCAGGCTGGCAGCAGTGCCCACAGGGAACTGGAAGAAGTCACACAAATGCTCTCTGGAAAACCTGACTTCAATCCAGATCAAAGGATATTGTAATATACTTTTGACTGTAAAGACATAGCCAAGTTTTAGAGATGTCAGATGTGAGAATACATATATATATGCATCCTGAAGTCAAATATAGTAGTGTTTCTTTACATTCAGACTTGTCAGAGCCTACAATTCACAGACTAATGTGAATTGTAAATTTTTAAGCCTGAAGAGAGAAGATGGGGAGGTGAGAGTGGGAAGAAATAGAATTTACTGGACAGTAGAACTCCCAAATATTATTTAGAAAATATTGAACAAAGAACTGATACAGACTAAGAGGTGAAAACAACCCAAATGTCCATAGATGCATACATAGATAAACAAAATGTAGTATATACATGCAATGTAACGCAATTCAGCCTTAAAAAGAAGAAAAATACTGGATGAACATGGATGAATCTTGAGGATATTATGCTAAATGCTAATGACAAAAGCATGTCACAAAAAGACAAATGCTATATTATTCCATTTATATGAGGTAATTAAAGTAGTAAAACTCATAGAAAAAGAAAGTCGAATGGTGGTTGCCAGGTACTAGGAGAAATGGAGAATTGTTATTCAGTGGACATAAAGTTTCAGCTTTGCAGAATGAAAAAATTTTAGAGATCTGTTGCACAACAATGTGTACCTACTTAGCACTACCGAACTCTACACTTAAAAATCGTTAAGTTGGTAAATTTTATGTTATGTGTTTTCTACCATAATTAAGCTAATATAGACCATGATTGTAAAACCTACTTCATATGGTTATTGTAACTATTGAGCTAATACAGGTAAAATATTTAGACAACGCCTGAAGCATAGTAAGTACTATTTAAATGTTAGCTATAATTATGACTTGTTTGTATCCCTACTTGTTAGTGTCAACAATATCATGATTCTACAAAGAAGCTGACCCCACAACATTGATGCCACTACATGGGTACTGTCACTGACTGGCTGTCCTCTCCAACAGGTGATAAGTAATTGCTACTTGTCACTCTCCTAGAAAGCCCATCTATTTCTCTGACAAGTATGGAAATAAAACCTTAAGCCTTCCACAACATGAATAGCTACTAAAATTTGTGAGATCACACTTCGCCATGCCCATCAAGAGCACACTTTTTAACATACCCAGGACATAAGGTCCGGGAGCCACCACGGCCTGACACATAGCAAAGGCTTAGTGAATATTTATTAAATGAGTGAAATCCTTAAATAGTGGGACCAAAGTATCCTTTCCAGTATAAGCTTAGGTCTCCGTTTGATAAGGTCATCATACAAATTACGGCAAAGTAGATAGCAGTCCAGGACTCCTATTCAGAGGCCAAATTATTTTTCTACGGTGATTCCTCCTCTGCCTAAAAAAATATATCCTGCCCTATTTAAATCAGCCAAGAACCAGCCAAAACACCTGGAAAATCCACTCTATGTCTTTCCTAGAATGAAAGGATGTATAAATAACTAAGAAATGTATCATCCGTAGCCCAATTAACTATTGTATCATATTAATATTAACACAACTGAGAAAAACAGCATTCTACATTCTGAAATCAGTTCCATAACCACATTTAGATCTTAAGACCCTGAGCCCCTTTGCCACATTGATGGTCAGGCTGCACACGTTTACACAGACCAGATCCAGAGCCTGCAGGGATGGCCCCTGGGGTGGGTAGAGTAAGTGGCAACTGTGTGAGTGACTGTAGGCATGTCGGAATGGCTCTCTTTGCTGCAACTGCCTCAAGCATGGGAAAGGGCTATAGAAACACCCAACAACATGAAATGACTAGAAGACCTTCTATATGGCAGGTAACATTCAAGATTTTATTATAGATGTATTGATGAGTTAGATGTACTTCTTTTCCTCAAGGAGCTAATGGTTAAGCTAGGTGAGTTCATAATAGACTAGCTAAATTGGGGAAAGAAATCCTGTACCCTGAACAGACATCTTTTGTCCACCTTGCCCTGTCTTACTGCAGGTAAAATATGCTTCAGCAACAGTGACCTGGCAGGAGGGCTGAAAGGATTTTAAATCCTCTGGAAAAATTCAACTGGGGGAGATCAGCTGTTTGCTTAACTGGCCCCTCTGCTTTTGAAAAGGTGAATAGGGTCTAATGTTGTTGACAAAACAAAAAGTCAGCAGATTGGACTTTACTCTGGTCTGTGTTCAAGGAAGCAGAACTTGGGATATTCTTCTAGGTTTTCTAGCCCAGTGGTTCTCAAGTACAGTTCTAGGGTCTAGAGCCCAGCGGGCAGTGCTTTAACCAGCCCTCCATGTGGTTCCCATGCACGTTAAAGCTTGAGAACCACTGGTCCAGCCCAATTCACCAGCTTAGGAAAGAACACAGATGGTCAACGGGGACTAACAATGGATTCAAAATGAAGATTGTGCAATTAACTAGAGCTTTCAGTGTAAAACAACAAAAGGGAAAGAAAGGGACACAGAAAAGAAACATGTTTGTTAAATCAAACATTTCAGAAACCTAATCACAGACAGGTGGTGTGCCTTACGGCTGGGTTCAACCATCAAGCTGCTCATGTCTTTGGGGCAATTATTATTCTCCCTTGCTCTTTTAAAATGCAAATACCGATGAAAGAATAAAAATTCTAGTTGCTTAACATCTGGCTCTGACCAATTTTATCAGAACCCAGAAAATAACCTAAATGTAGAAGTTAGAAGTCACTGAACATTAGTTTCAACTTCACAGTTTTAACAGACAACTTAGAGGAACAGTTGCCTATTCAAGCTTAGTGCGTCTGCACATACAAATCATTGACTACTCTTCTGTGTTCTAAGAGGTTTAAATGGGGTTTGTCCCTTCATAGTCTTGAGATTCTTCAGCCTTAAGCCTTTGGAATATGAAAACTAGATCTCTTAGAAACACCCGTTAGCAGATGGTCTTGCTTTGTTCTCATGTGGAAGGAAAATCAACAGACTAGGAAGCCACAGGCCACATTCCCATGCTTGTCTTTGTTGGACAAAGGAGGAATTATGAGCATGTAAATATCCCCAGCCCCATGCCTACTCTGAAGTAGCACTAAGATAAGTTCTAATTCTGAGTAGCTAAAATCAAGACTCTGCTTTACTTCAAATGTCAAGAGATTAACCAAAAAAAAAGGCAAAAATATCAACATAATCTACTCTTAGTTTGGGGCATGTTATCCTAAAAACAGAAAATTAGGAATGGGAACAGATGTGCCTCACTTTAAGAAATCTCAACTTCCCAGAAAAAGGGAAAAATATTGAAAATGTATTTTCATTGTAAAAAGGAATTCACTAATCTCCCTCAGTACATGTAAGAGAACAGAAGATGCCAAGATTTCATTTATATTCAGTCTTTTTGGAATAAAATGATTTTTTTAAAAATCACCTTCATGCATATCGTTGAATCCAGTGTCATTGATAAAACCCAAAGAAGGGAAGAACAACTGGATAAATCTCTGAGAGTTATGGTTACCATTTCATTCTCAAGGACAATCTTTTTCTTGTGTTGTTCAAAATGTCAATGCCATATCTACATTTAAGTTTTTGGTAAAACTTTTTTAAAATTTACAAGTATATTTAGATGATATAGACATTACATTTTACAGTTGATTCATTGGGTCAAAACTTTTCTGATATTGAAGATGTGTGGCTAAATAACTATCCTTTAAAATGTATAAGAAGTGATAAAAACAGAATCCTAATTTATAAATTTGCTAATTTTTCTTTCTTCCTACTAGTATTATCTATAGGATCAACTTTTAGCTGATGAATTGCTGTCTAAACAGCTTTGGTGTCAGACTACCAATTACTTCTCCCTAATATAAAACACATTTACCCTCAGCCCAGATACATTTAGTGTGTTAGATAAGAAACCATCTTCCCAGTAAAGATACCTCAAAATTTCTTATTAGTGATTCGCAGACTTCTGTTCTAAATTAAAACTCTACAAGCTTACCTGTCATACCAAAAACATTTCAACAAAAACTAAAGTATGCATGGAAGGAGTACTCACTGGTTGACTATCTAAATAAGAAAATAAATAAATAAAATTCCAGCTAGATACATATTCTTCTTGGGTGCAAAGCTCAAGTCAACTATCAATTACGTAATTGTAATACTGTCACTTGAATCAGTCATTTAAAACTCTCAATTTATTATTATTAGTAAAGAGCTATGAAGAAGAGTCATTTGTAATATCATATGAAAAAAAAAATGCTTTTTACCAACCTGGGCTGAGAAACCACAGAAGAAACCAAACCAGAAATGCACAAGTGTAAATGCAAAATTCTTATAGAAGAAATAGCATAAGAATTTGCACATTCGGAAATAAGACCACCTTCCATGAACAAGGAGAAGCCTTTGGAGATATCTAAACTGTGCAAATGAATAGTCGCTGGCTAAGACTGCTTGCAATCCTTCCTGGCCGCTGATGCCAACACCAATGTGAGCACCTACAAAGGAAAGAGGAACACTGTCATTCCCAAAACAAAGCCACGCTCTCTTTCAGAAACTTGTCATTCCTCTTTTATTTATGGAAAACTTGTAGCCATTGCAATTACAAATTTTCACATATATTACCTCATGAAACGCTTATGATAGGTATTTATCTTAGTTTTACAAAAGAGGAAGCCAGGCTCAGAAAAGTTCAGTGACTTACAGAAGTTTTTAGAATTTTAAGTGGCAAAGATGGGGTTAAAGTCACATATTACAAATGTGGGCCTGGTGTTCTTTCCTCTACACTGTACCTACTTACTTCCTCAAATAGTATAAGGTGAATGACGTCCTTTTCTAGCCTAAAAATACACAAATGGTTTATTTAAAGACAAAGAAATTTTGTTATGAATGCTAATAATGGTGGTAGCATTGGACCCAGAGGTATCATTCATTTTAGAATCACTGGCAAAATTAAATTTTAACGCAATCTAGTGATTATATATTGCCAAATGCTGAAACTGAGGACCCCATGTATGCAGCATACCCCATTGAGCAAATATCCTCTTACTTTTAATCATGCTGACATCATTGGCTCCATCACCAATGGCCAAAGTAACAGCATTTCTGTACTTCTTCACCAGCTCTACCACTTGGGCTTTCTGGAGTGGAGTGACCCTGCAGCAAACTACAGTCTTACACATGCAAGCAAGTTCTAGGAGATCACTCTTGACATCACTTTCTAGGGCATGAGCCTGTGTGATTAAAAATAAAATTCAAAAAAGAACAGGAAACAATAAATGTCTTGTTTCTCAACTGATTTGTTTGCTAAACTGTTTCATTCACTTCAAAAAGTCATTGTTGATTCAGAATCACACAAGCAACAAAAACTAAAGAAATAAGTGTTGAACTCCTACCAAGCGAACTTAAAAATACTACTAATGAATTTCAAAATAAAAATAAAAGAAACTGCCATTTATATGTCTTCCTTGATATAGTGCTGCACTGGAGAGAGAGAGTTAAATGCTGGAGAAGTTCTAGAAACCATTAAAATTGCTGAAAACAAAAGACAGAACCTATCTACCAGCTCACCAAGTTTAGAATGAACTACAAATGATGATGATTTGTTTATTCTATGTGATGGGCTTTTTGTTTCTTTGCATTGTTGTTTTGTATATTTAGTTTGTTGTTGTGATTATTAATGTGCAGGCAGGATGAAAAGCAGATGATCTGGGGATTGTCCCTTGAAGAACATAATGACTGAAACCCAGAGAGGCCTGTGCAAAAGAGGGGCATGCAAGCTGTGTCACAGACAGGGTTCCTCAACCGTTTCTACTCTTGCTCCTATCCAAATGCGTAAGAGCCTTTAGATATGCCAAGAAATTACTTAAAAAGATAGCACAATCCCTTCCAATTAACTGTGCGATATTTTTCCTAGAAAATGTTTTACTGTAAATTCTTTAATAAACACATTAAGAAGAAACAGAAATCCACTTACACTTTGAGTCATCAGTATCTTTGCGTGAATCTTTAGCAAGACATTCACAGCCCATCACAATCTGGCCCCTGCGTTCCTTTTGAGTTTTATCTTCTAGCATCACATTTAAGTCTACACTTTTTTCCCATCATGCCAAATTGCTTGTTCCTCATGATTGAATGGGCTCTTTCTTGCCTCTGTGCCTTTGTACTTGCCATTACCTCTCCTTGAAAATATCACTCTCTCCAGGAAGTCTTCCCTGATTCTCCCACAAGGAAGTAAATTTGTCTCCCTCTGTGCTCTCAAAGCATTGTGTTCATTCCTCTTTTACAGTATTTGTCATACCACTGTGTGATTATCTCATCCACTAGACAGCATTCCCTAAAACAAGAACCATGTTCTATTCACAATCTTATCCTCAGACTTCAGCACTGTGACCTGGGCAGGCTTAATAAAAATGCCAATGGATGAATGGCTGGATCGGTAAATGAATATAAAAACATAACTCAGCACAGAAAATTCTCATGTTCAAATCTATAATCCCCAGGTGAAATTGTGAGTTGGCATTTTCAAATATTATCACTGTTTCTGAAAGAGAAAACAGATAACTGCCTGTCTTGCCTAGAATGGTCTCTTTCTCTCCCCCTTCTCTCTCTCTCTCTCTCTTTCTCTCTCTCTCTTTTTATTATCAGCAAGTGAAAAACTATGCTAAGACTCTGAGCAAAAACAAAGGCCCAATTACATTCTGCAAAACATCAGGATTTAAGCAAATTAGAATCATGATTTAGGAAAAAAAAAAAAAATTCTGACCATACTAGCAAAAACATAGTCAAGTCTCCTTAAATTAAAAATGACATTTCATGGTTCCATGAGTTTCAGGCTTTGAAGCTGACGGGGTTCTTGAAGAGCATCTATCTTACCTCCTTCTTTCAATGTACTTAGAGACAGAGAGAGAAAATGGTATAAATTATCACCTGAGTACTCTAATGCCACCACACATTGGATCCTTTGAGCCTGAGAGAAAGTCAAAGTATAACCCATAAGGTCCCCTTTCTATATTGTGGTCTCTGGGCAATTCAGTTTGGGGGCCACCAGCTTTAAGACCCAGATGACAGTCATAATTTTCAGTTACTGTTATTCTGTGCAAAAGAGAATTTTGTGTCATTTGGACAAACTTTCAACTGAGTTTGGCCTGCAGCTGAGCTCTGTAACTTTCCATGGTGTAGAAGGCAACACATCATTATGTCTGGAATCCAGCTGGATAATGCTCTAAGCACTAAGAGCTAACAACAGACAGCTGATCGCAAGGGAGAAAACACAATATCCTCATATCCAACTTCTTTTGTCCTCTAAGAAACTGTCTACAAGAAGATATATTTATTTTCCAAACTCCAAAGTGAAAAATGATCATCAAAGCCAGAGAAAGATGTGAGATTAATTCTTTGTGCATATAAATTATAATTTCACTGGTGTGTAATTGGAGCTTTTGTATTTTAAATTAGAAACTCAGAAGAGTATTTTCATGTTTGTTCAAGATTTAGAATCTGAACTACATTAAAAGTACAATGCAAGTTCATTCTATTAGGACAAGAACCAGATTTCCTAATCAAAGCAAATTGTTTGGCATTGCTGTAAAATGCTGCTATTTAGAAAAACCACTAGAGGTATCTTAATGGCAATAATTTGGTATAGTAATTACATGAAGGTCAGGTTGTGCTCCACAAGTCAAAAACATTAGTAAGAGCAATAATTATAATACATCCACCCACTTGCATTATTTTAATTAAGTAACAGTGAGCTGTAACACTCCCCTCTAGAAAGGCACTTAAATAATACTGCTAAGTGGTCTACAGTCATTTAGACAAGATTGATATTCTGTGAATTTAGCATTTATTTGGAGCCTCCCCTTCACTGTGGTGATCCAAACAATAATGTATGAGATATAGATTAGAAGTTTCCTTTCCTTTTGCAAACAGGAAATCATCGCGTATGCCCTGTATTTAGTAGTGACATTTGTCTGGAAAAGACAAAGGAGGTCTCATTACGATAGCACAAAAGAGATGATTACTGCGGTGAAGAAAAAGAAAGGACAAAAACCTTAGACAAACTCACCAAACTGTGGCCATTTATGATTAAGGCATAATCTCCTGTTACGGTTTCTTCTACAATAGAATCCAACTCCAGCTGCTGCTTTTTTTCACAAACTACATGGCCATTGGAAACATTTCTGTTTTGTCCAGACAAATTTTCTTTTGCTTTCCTTAAAGGAGAGAGTGAAAAGTGAAACATAACAAAGCATACAGAGCATACCTACTAACTCTAACAAGAAACTCGCCTAGAGGTAAATTTATTTCACCACTATTCAGACAGAATATGGCATAAGACCCAGTTTCAGTAAGCAAGCTGGATAATTCTTTGTGATGGGAATACCATAGCAAATTTCCAAATTCCAGTATGTAGGAGAGTAAACACAGTGAAAACACAATCATCTTAAACGTTTCAAATTACCTAAAAGCTAAATCACCATCTTGAGCTGCGTTTGAACTAGGGGATCTTGATAGATTTGGTACTTAAGATTGTCTGAGCTTCAAGGGCTTAAGAACCACTGTCTGACATGCAATACTGTTAAATAATGGAAAGCACAAGACTAAAGACAATTGATGAAATCTTCTAGGAATTCCAGGGCATCTATCTATAAAATAAATTCATCAATCGAGGTACAATGTAATACGATCCAGCTTAAAATAGCGGTCCTCTGAGAAATATATTTTTTAAAAATTTTAACAAGAAAAAAAATGATGGCACTTACTGAATGGGCATAGCCATTATAATAGAATAGACAATTTTAAGCAAAAAATGTACTCATTAGCTTAAAAAATATAATAAATCTTCTAGGATAAAAACTAGACACCAAATTATAGAGGCTTGTTCCAAATGGAAACGCCCTCCAAATGCTCCAGATCTAATTAGCAGTAGCTATAAAACAATCCTGCCCACATCCCATGCATCTCTGCCATCTAAGAGGAAGATTGTAGGGTGACAGAGCACCCTTAGAAGTGGCATTCTACTGTTCTCTCCAAAATGGAAAGATGATACCTTTAAAGGAAGGGAATTTCCTCTTCAAGAGCACTTGAGTGCAGGCTTTGAAGTAACGTAGGGCAAGCTGACATACCTACAGAAGTTTCAACCACAACCAGAGAACTATCCAGCATGGGTCATAACCGGCATTTACAAAATGAGCGCTCAGGAGAACATGGGGAGTAACAGAAGACCAGAAAGTGAATACTATGTCTTTTGGTGAAATGAAATTACTCATCCTGTGTAGAAAATATTTATTAAAATCGTTTTATGCTGAGTCTTCTCTGAAAGAAGAGAATGTCCACTTACCAAAATAACTATTTTAGCCCTCGGCTGTCTAATTATTTGAAAATGTAACACCAGTTGTTTACATACTAAGTTTAAAAACAAAAACAAAACAAAAAGATACATTAACTTCAAGCTCAATATCTCCTTCTGCTGTCCAGGACCAAAATCACATCTGCGTTTAGGAACCCAGAGGTCACATGGTTCCAAGAATGATATCATACATTTAACAATCAGTTTGCAGAATCAAAGAAAAAGATTTATAAAGTCAGAGTGCTACGTGTGAAATTTAGGGAGTTACAAAGGGGAGAGGGAGGTAGAACAGACATGAAAAATCATTGTTTTAAGTGAGAGGATCAGACTTTCCCATCAGATAACTATGTCAGGGAATCCTCCTCACAGTCATGAAAATTTACAGTGCCAAATAATAAAGAAAGCAAGGGAGACAATTTCCTTGGAAATGAACATTTCTCCGACAATGTTGCAGAGCTCATAAATTGCGACTTCAGAAAGCACCACAGGGAAAACATCTCCTGAGTACTCATTTTGAGTAAAGTTCTCACTCGCTGTATAAATGACTCAATCTCTGTTTTCCCCTCAGAGAGTGAAAACATTCCAAAGAAGGGTGAAGTTCATTAAAGTATTGGCTGAAATTCTATTTACTTAGGACTTTTTTCTCCTTAAACTGTCTTCCTAACATCTCACATGAACCCTTTTCCAGGCAGAAAAGGGACAGTTTTTCTGGCTCTGCTGATATTGTCACTGCACTTTCTCTGCACAGGCCAACATCTCTTGGCCAGATTGGGCTTCCATATTTTTAGAACTTTGCCCACGCTCTATAGCTGTCATTTCTTTTTCTTCCTGGAACTTAGCTCTTCAAACACCAGCTGGTTCTCACAAAAACGATTTATTAGGAAGGGAAAAAGCTACACACAACTCCCTTCAATGACTACGAGCTATATATTTTTGCAAGCGTAACATACAATGCTTAACCACATAATACAAATAGCAAATGCTAAAACAAAAGAGTGCCTGTTTTTCCAAGCTGCGTAATGAAGGACAGTTTATTACAATTCTTGGCATGCGGAATTGCATGAAGAGTTGAGGCAACTGTGGCATTCACAGCCCCACGCCACCACAAGCACAGCAAAGCATAGTTAGGCACATACTGGCTTGCATACAACCTATAAAAAGAAAAGAGAATGGTCGGAAAAAAGAGTCGTCTAGTCAGTCCTCTTAAGGCACTCTATATTGAAAGGTTAAATTGATCTGTTGGGGCCGGGCGCAGTGGCTCATGTCTGTAATCCCAGCACTTTGGGAGGCCAAGGCGGGCGGATCACCTGAGGTCGGAGTTCAAGACCAGCCTGACCAACATGGAGAAACCCCATCTCTACTAAAAATACAAAATTAGCCAGGCTTGGTGGCACATGCCTGCAATCCCAGCTACTCAGGAGGCTGAGGCCAGAGAATCGCTTGAACCCAGGAGGTGGAGGTTGCAGTCAGCTAAGATTGCACCACTGCACTCCAGCCTGGGCAACAAGAGCAAAACTCCATCTCAAAAAAAAAAAAAAAAAAAAAAAAAAGAATCTGTTGGGAAAGGGATTGAAACCATGACACCCTGTTTAAAAGAAGAGAATCTGGACTTTGATACAAAAGCCAGAGCTTTGAGCTTGGAACCTGGTAAACTGGATTCAGACATAAGGACTGCCTCTGACAGCTCATGTTTCCACAGTTGAGTTATCTGACTTCTAGCCACTTGATTAGCTAGTGTCAGACCCACGGCTAGAACCTAGGTCTTCACCTTCACAGTTCTTGGTCTCCTGTAGCAAGCTGGTTTACACATAGAGTCAGCCACAGCTTGCCTCTAGGTTGGACTAAGACACAGTGCCAGAGGGACAGTTAAGGGACAGCCCTATCCTGCCAATAGTAGAGAAAGGGAGAAAGTACATGAAATTTTGATTTGAATTCCCAGTTCCATTCCTTACTACCCTACCTGAGAGACCTTTAAGATGTTCAACCTCTGAACCAGTTTCATTATTAGAGCTCAGGAAATGGGACCAGCCAATCAGTTTGGCTAATGCCCCAACCAGTCAAAATAGATCATGAAAGCTTGGGCTGCTGCACCAGTGTGTGCCAGAAGATCTACAAGATTACCTAAGTAAGTGCTCTAAAATTGTATGATTTATGAGAGAAATTTAATCTACTATAACATTTTTCCTGGGTGACTAGGCGTTAGGAATTAGGACCAAGATGCATTTTGTTTGGCCTACACAGTGTCTTAAAGAATCTCTATGACTTTATGGCCAACATGATGTTCCCATTCACCAAAGGCCCCATCACTCCCTGATGTATAATAGATAGCCCAGATCACGTGATTAATGCTATAAGCCTGGTCCTGAAGCCATTTGCATTTGAGAACCCTGCACATTCAAACCAATAATTTTCCACCAAGTAGATGTTCAAAAATACCAATACATATTTTGTTGATTAAAGAAGAAATATCAATTCCTAGTTATAGCACTGGGATACTTCTCAGAAGCAGTGGAGTCACTTTATGATTTAGTTAAAGAACATGAATTTTTCTAATAACAAAAGACGTGATCATGCTACAAAAATGAAATACAGAATGAGTTTTCCTCGCAGATTAATCAAAATTCTCAGTCTGTTTTCCTTTCAGCAGAAGACATGTGAATTGGTGAAATGTATTCAATGTAGTAATTTTCTGAGAAACCATAGCAGGGTTTAATTGTAGCTTTCTAAGCATGCCTTTAATAATAAGGCAGCTACAGCAGCAAAATTAACCCAGGACTCAAAGTGTCTAAAATGGTTTCACGACACTAAATTTGAAACAAGCCATATGTATGATATGTATGAAAATTATATATCCATGTTTATGAAATTATCTAAGCACATTTGACAGGTTTAAATATAAGCATTTTGGTCATTTCTTTTCAATAGCTACTTTCATTCAGATCCTGTTCTTTGGTTACACTTTCTTTTTTAATGAACTCCCACTGAATTCAAAAAGCATAACACAAGAAAAAGGAATGGTGCAAATTTACGATTTCAATATTTCATCCCAAAGCTGTGGGCTTAGATATAAGTAGCTGAGATTAGGAGTATAGAGAGCAACTTTGAGCAACAGCTTTTCCTGGATGCCATTTTACCCCAAGTCCTAATACTAAGAAAATGTACACTACAAATATAATGATTCCTCTTATATAAAATATTCTATCATATGCTGCCTCTCTGTCTTATACTTTAAGAATGGGGTTACCTACAAGTCTGAGTGGAAATAACATTATTTTCCACTCAGCTGAGCAAGGTGGCCCCAAGGCTTCTGAAATATTGAGTCTAGCTGGAAATTCTTTATTTTTTTTCTTCTGAATATTTTTCTTCTCATTAAAAAAGACAATTTTTAAGCTTTTTTCTAATTGTAAAAGCATTACACAAACACTATTACAACATCAGATAATACAAACAGCCAAAAAGAAGAAAGTAAACATGATCCATAATTCTATCACCCAGAGAGAACCATTGTTTATGTCCTTCAGATCTTAGTAGGCAAGGAGGTAAGGAGATGGGCAGATGTTTTATACATATATATACCTATATATATACACACACTTTTTTGCAAAAAGAGAGATCATATTATGCATGATGTTTTCTAATCTCATTTTTCACTTAACAAAAATATCATGGACATTTTCCAATGTCAAGAAATACAAAATGACTTTGAATGACTGAAGAGTATTCCATTGCATGTATATATCATAGCATTGAACAAAATCCTTCATGGATGGTTATTTGAACTATTTCTCATCTCTATTATCATAAATCAATATAGCAATAGATATTCCTTTTTATACAAACTCATACATTTGTTCACTTATTTTCTTAAGGGAAATTTCTAGAAGAATCATTGGGTAAAAACTATGCATATGTGTAATTTTGAAATATACTGCTAGTTTGTCCTATAGGGAGTTTCTATCAACTTACACTCCCAACAACAGTATACAAGTAGTTCACATTTCTCCATATTCTTTCCACATAATGACAGTTATGTCATCTAGTCAACCAAATGTAGTTGGATAAAATCTTGAGATATTAACTCAATCACTCCTTCTCCCACTACTACTAGGACCACAAGTGACCCTCTCTATTTAACTAGAAATATGCTTTGCTTCAGGAGGATCTGCAGAGTCAAATATAGAAGGAGAAAAACAGAACCAAACTTTTGCTTTTTGAGCACCAAAATAGGGTTTTGAAACTCATAGCAGCATCATTAGTCTGAATTTCAGCAATCTGGAATTTCACTAATTGGACTTTTGGAAAAAGAAGGGGGGGATTTCTTTAAGTATCAAAAGAATAAACTTTAAATGAGTCAAAGCATTAAAATGATGACAAAAGGAGCAGAGTAGAAAGAAATTACTTTCCTTCATTTCCCATCCCAGCCTAGGGATAGAGGTCTTTGAGGAGGAGTTAAGAAACTGATAAATAATGGCTAAAAGAAGTCTGGGTCCTGACCCACACCTAGATTGGTAGTGGATGAAGGAACCGTGTGGCTAATGGAATCCTCAGATAAATTTGGGGCAATCAGCAGAGTAAAGGGATTTTAGAAACTGAAGTGGCTGCATAAGAACACAAGTCCTCTTGGGCACAGAGAGGTGAGGAAGAGCAGCCACACTTTCCGTGGTGCCCCAGCAGAGTGTGGAAGTCAGCCAAGAGGGAAAACCAACAACAACCCTAAGAGAGCAGAGACCAGACAGGAACATAGACATGGGGAGTGCTGGGTGCCAGCAGGGTAGACACTGATGAACAGTGACAGGTGAGGCAATTGTGCATCCCAGACTTGAACCAAATTTAACTGAAAATGCCTAGTTTAACTGTTCTGTCATCAGACAGAAAGAGGTTCGAGTTCAGTTTTAGAAAATTTAATGAGTTTCTATTCTTGCATGCCTGAGCACACTCTGGGCTGTGAAAGTTAGACAACCTAGCAGTGACAAAGCCTCCTACTACTTCTCTTCACATCCAATCAAATTTCAAGACCTATTCATTCTACCTCCAAAAAGCTGTCTATTTTATTCTACCCCTTCCTTCCCCTGCAGTTCCAGGCCTGCTGCCCTTATTGGGGAAATAGTTACAAAAGTAGACCTTGTTGGTGGAAAGATTGGGATCCATGGCTGAAAGAATGAAGGAAGGGAGAAGGGAGGAAATAGAGACAGAATGAGGAAGGCAAGAAAGATGCTCATGGAACAGTCATAAAGCTTTAAGTTCTTTTTTTTTTTTTTTTTTAATTTATTTATTATTATTATACTTTAAGTTGTAGGGTACATGTGCATAACATGCAGGTTTGTTACATATGTATACTTGTGCCATGTTAGTCTGCTGCACCCATCAACTCGTCATTTACATCAGGTATAACTCCCAATGCAATCCCTCCCCCCTCCCCCCTCCCCATGATAGGCCCCGGTGTGTGATGTTCCCCTTCCTGAGTCCAAGTGATCTCGTTGTTCAGTTCCCACCTATGAGTGAGAACATGCGGTGTTTGGTTTTCTGTTCTTGTGATAGTTTGCTAAGAATGATGGTTTCCAGCTGCATCCATGTCCCTACAAAGGACGCAAACTCATCCTTTTTTATGGCTGCATAGTATTCCATGGTGTATATGTGCCACATTTTCTTAATCCAATCTGTCACTGATGGACATTTGGGTTGATTCCAAGTCTTTGCTATTGTGAATAGTGCTGCAATAAACATACGTGTGCATGTGTCTTTATAGCAGCATAATTTATAATCCTTTGGGTATATCCCCAGTAATGGGATGGCTGGGTCATATGGTACATCTAGTTCTAGATCCTTGAGGAATCGCCATACTGTTTTCCATAATGGTTGAACTAGTTTACAATCCCACCAACAGTGTAAAAGTGTTCCTATTTCTCCACATCCTCTCCAGCACCTGTTGTTTCCTGACTTTTGAATGATCGCCATTCTAACTGGTGTGAGATGGTATCTCATTGTGGTTTTGATTTGCATTTCTCTGATGGCCAGTGATGATGAGCATTTTTTCATATGTCTGTTGGCTGTATGAATGTCCTCTTTTGAGAAATGTCTGTTCATATCCTTTGCCCACTTTTTGATGGGGTTGTTTGTTTTTTTCTTGTAAATTTGTTGGAGTTCTTTGTAGGTTCTGGATATTAGCCCTTTGTCAGATGAGTAGATTGCAAAAATTTTCTCCCATTCTGTAGGTTGCCTGTTCACTCTGATGGTAGTTTCTTTTGCTGTGCAGAAGCTCTTTAGTTTAATTAGATCCCATTTGTCAATTTTGGCTTTTGCTGCCGTTGCTTTTGGTGTTTTAGACATGAAGTCTTTGCCCATGCCTATGTCCTGAATGGTACTACCTAGGTTTTCCTCTAGGATTTTTATGGTATTAGGTCTAACATTTAAGTCTCTAATCCATCTTGAATTAATTTTCGTATAAGGAGTAAGGAAAGGATCCAGTTTCAGCTTTCTACTTATGGCTAGCCAATTTTCCCAGCACCATTTATTAAATAGGGAATCCTTTCCCCATTTCTTGTTTTTCTCAGGTTTGTCAAAGATCAGATGGCTGTACATGTGTGGTATTATTTCTGAGGACTCTGTTCTGTTCCATTGGTCTATATCTCTGTTTTGGTACCAGTACCATGCTGTTTTGGTTACTGTAGCCTTGTAGTATAGTTTGAAGTCAGGTAGCGTGATGCCTCCAGCTTTGTTCTTTTGACTTAGGATTGTCTTGGAGATGCGGGCTCTTTTTTGGTTCCATATGAACTTTAAAGCAGTTTTTTCCAATTCTGTGAAGAAACTCATTGGTAGCTTGATGGGGATGGCAGTGAATCTATAAATTACCTTGGGCAGTATGGCCATTTTCACGATATTGATTCTTCCTATCCATGAGCATGGTATGTTCTTCCATTTGTTTGTGTCCTCTTTTATTTCAGTGAGCAGTGGTTTGTAGTTCTCCTTGAAGAGGTCCTTTACATCCCTTGTAAGTTGGATTCCTAGGTATTTTATTCTCTTTGAAGCAATTGTGAATGGAAGTTCATTCATGATTTGGCTCTGTGTTTGTCTGTTATTGGTGTATAAGAATGCTTGTGATTTTTGCACATTAATTTTGTATCCTGAGACTTTACTGAAGTTGCTTATCAGCTTAAGGAGATTTTGGGCTGAGACAATGGGGTTTTCTAAATATACAATCATGTCATCTGCAAACAGGGACAATTTGACTTCTTCTTTTCCTAACTGAATACCCCTGATTTCTTTCTCTTGCCTAATTGCCCTAGCCAGAACTTCCAACACTATGTTGAATAGGAGTGGTGAGAGAGGGCATCCCTGTCTTGTGCCAGTTTTCAAAGGGAATTTTTCCAGTTTTTGCCCATTCAGTATGATATTGGCTGTGGGTTTGTCATAAATAGCTCTTATTATTTTGAGGTACGTTCCATCAATACCGAATTTATTGAGTGTTTTTAGCATGAAGGGCTGTTGAATTTTGTCAAAAGCCTTTTCTGCATCTATTGAGATAATCATGTGGTTCTTGTCTTTGGTTCTGTTTATATGCTGGATTATGTTTATTGATTTGCGAATGTTGAACCAGCCTTGCATCCCAGGGATGAAGCCCACTTGATCATGGTGGATAAGCTTTTTGATGTGTTGTTGAATCCGGTTTGCCAGTATTTTATTGAGGATTTTTGCATCGATGTTCATCAGGGATATTGGTCTAAAACTCTCTTTTTTTGTTGTGTCTCTGCCAGGCTTTGGTATCAGGATGATGTTGGCCTCATAAAATGAATTAGGGAGGATTCCCTCTTTTTCTATTGATTGGAATAGTTTCAGAAGGAATGGTACCAACTCCTCCTTATACCTCTGGTAGAATTCAGCTGTGAATCCATCTGGTCCTGGACTTTTTTTGGTTGGTAGGCTATTAATTATTGCCTCAATTTCAGAGCCTACTATTGGTCTATTCAGGGATTCAACTTCTTCCTGGTTTAGTCTTGGAAGAGTGTAAGTGTCCAGGAAATTATCCATTTCTTCTAGGTTTTCCAGTTTATTTGCGTAGAGGTGTTTATAGTATTCTCTGATGGTAGTTTGTATTTCTGTGGGGTCGGTGGTGATATCCCCTTTATCATTTTTAATTGCGTCGATTTGATTCTTCTCTCTTTTCTTCTTTATTAGTCTTGCTAGTGGTCTGTCAATTTTGTTGATCTTTTCAAAAAACCAACTCCTGGATTCATTGATTTTTTGGAGGGTTTTTTGTGTCTCTATCTCCTTCAGTTCTGCTCTGATCTTAGTTATTTCTTGCCTTCTGCTAGCTTTGGAATGTGTTTGCTCTTGCTTCTCTAGTTCTTTTAATTGCGATGTTAGAGTGTCAATTTTTGATCTTTCCTGCTTTCTCTTGTGGGCATTTAGTGCTATAAATTTCCCTCTGCACACTGCTTTAAATGTGTCCCCGAGATTCTGGTATGTTGTATCTTTGTTCTCATTGGTTTCAAAGAACGTCTTTATTTCTGCCTTCATTTCGTTATGTACCCAGTAGTCATTCAGGAGCAGGTTGTTCAGTTTCCATGTAGTTGAGCGGTTTTGATTGAGTTTCTTAGTCCTGAGTTCTAGTTTGATTGCACTGTGGTCTGAGAGACAGTTTGTTATAATTTCTGTTCTTGTACATTTGCTGAGGAGTGCTTTACTTCCAATTATATGGTCAATTTTGGAGTAAGTACGATGTGGTGCTGAGAAGAATGTATATTCTGTTGATTTGGGGTGGAGAGTTCTATAGATGTCTATTAGGTCTGCTTGCTGCAGAGATGAGTTCAATTCCTGGATATCCTTGTTCACTTTCTGTCTCGTTGATCTGTCTAATGTTGACAGTGGAGTGTTGAAGTCTCCCATTATTATTGTATGGGAGTCTAAGTCTCTTTGTAAGTCTCTAAGGACTTGCTTTATGAATCTGGGTGCTCCTGTATTGGGTGCATATATATTTAGGATAGTTAGCTCTTCCTGTTGAATTGATCCCTTGACCATTATGTAATGGCCTTCTTTGTCTCTTTTGATCTTTGATGGTTTAAAGTCTGTTTTATCAGAGACTAGGATTGCAACCCCTGCTTTTTTTTGTTCTCCATTTGCTTGGTAAATCTTCCTCCATCCCTTTATTTTGAGCCTATGTATGTCTCTGCGTGTGAGATGGGTCTCCTGAATACAGCAGACTGATGGGTCTTGACTCTTTATCCAGTTTGCCAGTCTGTGTCTTTTCATTGGAGCATTTAGTCCATTTACATTTAAGGTTAAGATTGTTATGTGTGAACTTGATCCTGCCATTATGATATTAACTGGTTATTTTGCTCGTTAGTTGATGCAGTTTCTTCCTAGCCTCGATGGTCTTTACATTTTGGCATGTTTTTGAGATGGCTGGTACCGGTTGTTCCTTTCCATGTTTAGTACTTCCTTCAGGGTCTCTTGTAAGGCAGGCCTAGTGGTGACAAAATCTCTAAGCATTTGCTTATCTGTAAAGGATTTTATTTCTCCTTCACTTATGAAACTTAGTTTGGCTGGATATGAAATTCTGGGTTTAAAATTCTTTTCTTTAAGAATGTTGAATATTGGCCCCCACTCTCTTCTGGCTTGGAGAGTTTCTGCCGAGAGATCTGCTGTGAGTCTGATGGGCTTCCCTTTGTGGGTAACCCGACCTTTCTCTCTGGCTGCCCTTAAGATTTTTTCCTTCATTTCCACTTTGGTGAATCTGGCAATTATGTGTCTTGGAGTTGCTCTTCTCGAGGAGTATCTTTGTGGCGTTCTCTGTATTTCCTGGATTTGAATGTTGGCCTGCCCTACTAGGTTGGGGAAGTTCTCCTGGATGATATCCTGAAGAGTGTTTTCCAACTTGGTTCCATTTTCCCCCTCACTTTCAGGCACCCCAATCAGACGTAGATTTGGTCTTTTTGCATAATCCCATACTTCTTGCAGGCTTTGTTCATTTCTTTTTCTTCTTTTTTCTTTTGGTTTCTCTTCTCGCTTCATTTCATTCATTTGATCCTCAATCGCTGATACTCTTTCTTCCAGTTGATCGAGTCGGTTACTGAAGCTTGTGCATTTGTCACGTATTTCTCATGTCATGGTTTTCATCTCTTTCGTTTCGTTTAGGAACTTCTCTGCATTAATTACTCTAGCCGTCAATTCTTCCACTTTTTTTTCAAGATTTTTAGTTTCTTTGCGCTGGGTACGTAATTCCTCCTTTAGCTCTGAGAAATTTGATGGACTGAAGCCTTCTTCTCTCATCTCGTCAAAGTCATTTTCCGTCCAGCTTTGATCCGTTGCTGGCGATGAGCTGCGCTCCTTTGCCGGGGGAGATGTGCTCTTATTTTTTGAATTTCCAGCTTTTCTGCCCTGCTTTTTCCCCATCTTTGTGGTTTTATCTGCCTCTGGTCTTTGATGATGGTGATGTACTGATGGGGTTTTGGTGTAGGTGTCCTTCCTGTTTGATAGTTTTCCTTCTAACAGTCAGGTCCCTCAGCTGTAGGTCTGTTGGAGATTGCTTGAGGTCCACTCCAGACCCTGTTTGCCTGGGTATCAGCAGCAGAGGCTGCAGAAGATAGAATATTTCTGAACAGCGAGTGTACCTGTCTGATTCTTGCTTTGGAAGCTTCCTCTCAGGGGTATACTCCACCCTGTGAGGTGTGGGGTGTCAGACTGCCCCTAGTGGGGGATGTCTCCCAGTTAGGCTACTCAGGGGTCAGGGACCCACTTGAGCAGGCAGTCTGTCCGTTCTCAGATCTCAGCCTCCGTGTTGGGAGATCCACTGCTCTCTTCAAAGCTGTCAGACAGAGTCGTTTGCGTCTGCACAGTTTTCTGCTGCTTTGTTGTTGTTGTTGTTGTTGTTGTTGTGTAGCTGTGCCCTGTCCCCAGAGGTGGAGTCTACAGAGACAGGCAGGTTTCCTTGAGCTGCTGTGAGCTCCACCCAGTTGGAGCTTCCCAGCAGCTTTGTTTACCTACTTAAGCCTCAGCAATGGCGGGCGCCCCTCCCCCAGCCTCGCTGCTGCCTTGCCGGTAGATCACAGACTGCTGTGCTAGCAATGAGGGAGGCTCCGTGGGCGTGGGACCCTCCCGGCCAGGTGTGGGATATGATCTCCTGGTGTGCCTGTTTGCTTAAAGCGCAATATTGGGGTGGGAGTTACCCGATTTTCCAGGTGTTGTGTGTCTCAGTTCCCCTGGCTAGGAAAAGGGATTCCCTTCCCCCTTGCGCTTCCCAGGTGAGGCGATGCCTCGCCCTGCTTCAGCTCTCGCTGGTCGGGCTGCAGCAGCTGACCAGCACCGATCGTCCGGCACTCCCCAGTGAGATGAACCCAGTACCTCAGTTGAAAATGCAGAAATCACCGGTCTTCTGTGTTGCTGGCGCTGGGAGTTGGAGACTGGAGCTGTTCCTATTCGGCCATCTTGCTCCGCCCTCAAAACTCAAATTTGAAAGCTTTAAGTTCTTATCTAATCCCCCAAATAAAATAAGCTATAGAGTAGATATTTGTATCCCCATTTTACAAATGAAGAAACCAAGCAGAGAGAGGTTATTCACATATCAAAAGTATCCCACTCAGTCTAAGCATGACGCTGAGATTCCACCTCAAATCCAGTTGACAGGAAGCCGTACTCTTTATCCTACATCTGCTATTTCCGCTGCAAGTTTCTGCTGACTCCACTGGCTAATCTGGTGTCTGACCATTTACTCAAGTGAAGCAGTGAGATGTCTTCACAACTATATTTTTTAGATTAATTGATTAATTATTAAAGGGAATAGGAATACATCTAAGGTATGTCTAGGGAAACACATGGCAAGTGCACAGGCTCTGGGGCCAAGCTGTCTAATTCACATCCCACCTGAACCAAGGACCACTTTGGGCAAGTTCCTTACCCTCTATATACTTCAACTTCCTAATCTGTCCAACAGGGAAAATAGTAATGCCTATGATTGAGTTTCTTAAGAACAAAATGAGGTAATACATATGTACTCCCTACAATACTGTTCCAGGCACTGTCTCAAAACATTTAGCAATAAGCTTATTAAAATCTAGATCCGTCTGCATCTACCTTCCTTCAGCAAGAGTCAAATTCTGAATGAGAGTGGTGCTTCAAGATGTACGACTAAAGGCATCTGGCAGTTGCCTCCTCCACAAAGAAGCACCAAGATAGAGAGTAGATAATCATACTTCCAATATGTTATCTAAGAGAGAACACTGGAATTCAAGAGAGAAGTGACAGGAAACACCTACAAGAAAGAAGAAGGGAACAAGGTATCCTGCCTGGCTGGGAGCCCAGAAGTGCTCTCCAATGTAGGGAAAGTATAAGTGAGGGATGCTCGGTGGTCCACAATCCCACCACAGACTCCAATCCTAGCCATGGAAGAGCCTCCTCTCAACCCTTTCAGACCCTGAAATTAACATAGGGAGCTGCCTGAAGACAAGGCAGTGCCATTGCCCCCAGAGAGGGAGCTCACACTGAGTCCCACATACCACTCTAAGTCCTAAGCAGCTACAGCAAAGTGTCATTTTGAGAGCCCAGCCCCACCAGACTGCATCCTGCCTGCAGGCCCAACAGTACCTCCCTTTCCACATTCCTGGAGCTCCACTGACATTCCCCACCTGCAGCCACCACCACTGCCACCACTGCCACCATGGCCAAAGTGCAAGACACTGACAGCAACCCCACCACCCTTCCAGCAACAGGACTTCCTCACATTTTCACATGCCCTAAGGATAGGCTACCGGACAGATAACTGCTACCTACAGCCAAAGCACACCCTTCCCAGTCACCTGCCTAAGGCTGCAACTACTAAAAGCAATCCCACTCACCCCAGCAGCCAGCAGGGCCATAGTGCAGCTACTGCACCCCCAGCGGAGCATTCCACCAGAGGACTTGGGATAACCCTGTCCCTGTCCACCACAGCCAGCACCCATACATACCACTGGACAGCGAGGAGAAGGGGAACATACAGACAGGTCTGTCCAGCCTGGCTTTGACCACCCTTCATATGCCCAACCCCAGTGCTGAAGCATACCACCTAGGGGCCTGGGGATCACCCTGCTCCGTCACCATCCACCACCGTGGCTCCATCCCCCATCGTGAGCACTCCTCCCAGAGACTAGAAGACAGGCTAACCCAGCCTGCCACTACCACCACAGCTAGCACCCACCTGCACTTACCACCTGTGGACCTGACCAGCCTGCCACAGCCACTGCCAACACCAGCATAGACTATTTGGGAGCCAGAGAGTTGTCCAACCACTGTTACTGCCATTGCCTATGCCATGCCTGCAGCCCAGGGGCCCAAGGTTCAGCCCACTGCTTCTACTGCTGGCACCTGAGCAAGCCTCCTGGTGACCCAAGAATCAGCCCACCAGGACACACTAACACCAGTGCCAAATGTGCTACCCTTGGCCCCAAAGACAGGCAGGCTCAGCCTGCCACTGCTCCCACTGGTGCCCAAGACTGTCCCACCTGCTGTCCCCATGCCCAATAAAACTTCACTATAGCCTCCATTAACAGCCATACCCTAAGCCACTGAGGAAGTCACAGACACCACTGGCTTTGTTTACAAAAAAAAAAAAGCCAAATAAATTATATGGAGACTATACTACTGCACACATCCAGAATCAAAGCCAAAGTGCCCTACCCAACAAATACCATAGATACATATTGAGGAAGTCCTCTTCTATCAAAGTAAATCCACAAAATTGGAAGAAGTGACTATTACACCAGATGTGCAGATAGCAATGTAAGGACACAAGAAACAGGAAAAAGCAAGGAAATATAATTCCAAAGGAACACCATAATTCTCCAGTAACAGATTCCAATGAATAGGAAATTTATGAAATTCCCATAAAAATAATTCAAAATAATGATATGAAAGAAGTTTAGTGATTTACAAGGGAACAAAGATAAACAATACAAAGAAATGAGAAAAACAATTCAGGATATGATTGAGAAATTTACCAAAAAGGTAGATATCACAACAAAGAACCAAACAGAAATCCTGCAACTGAAGAATTCATTGAATGAAATAAAAATTATATTTGAGAGCTTCAGCAATAGACTAGATCAAGCAGAAGAGAGAATTTCAGAACTTGAAGACAAGTCTCTTGAAATAACCCAGTCAAACAAAAGTAAAACAAAAGAATTAGCAAGAGTAGACAAAGCCTACATGACATGTGAGACAACACAAAGCAACCACATATCTGAATTATCAGCATTCCCAAAGGTGAAGAGAGAACGAAAGTATTCAAAAGCCTATTGATGAAATAATAGATAAAATCTTCCCAACTCTAGCAAGAGATGTAGACATTGAAATACAGGAGGCCCAGCAATCCCCAAATGAGTACAATGCAAAAAGGTCTTCTCTCTGACACATTATAGTCAAACTGTCTAACGTCAATGACAACAAGAAAATTCTAAAAATAGCAAGAGAAAAGCATCTAGTCACCTATAAAGGAGTTTCCATCAGACTTACCATAGACTTACCAGTAAAAACCTTACAAGCCAGAAGATAATAGGATAATACATTTAAAGTGCTGAAAGACAATATCTGGAAGTCAAGAAGTACTATACCCTTAAAAGTTATCCTTTTTGGAGAAATAAAGTTATTTCTAAATAAGGTTACTTTATTGTAGAGAAATAAAATTACCCTCTTTGGAGAAATAAAGTCTTGCCCAGACAAGCAAAAACTAAGGGAATTCAACACTACTAGAAAAGCCCTACAAGAAATAATTGAGGGAATCCTAAACCTGGAAGCAAAAGGGCAATATCTACTATTACAAATAACACATAAAAGTGCAAAACTCACTGGTAAAGCAAACACACAAATGAGGAAGAGAAAGGACTCATGGTTACAACTAAAGAAAAGTACTGACACAAAAGTATATAATAAAAAAGAAAGGAACAGAAGATATATACAACATCCAGAAAACAATTAACAATGTGACAGGAACAAAACCTCACATATCAATAGCAACTTTCAATGGAAATGAATTAAATTTTCCACTTGAAACATATAGAGTGGCTGAATGGGTTTTTTAAAAATGTGATCCAGATGGCCTGGATCTGGATCTATAAAAATGTGATCTACATGCTGCCTACAAGAAACTTCTTAACCTGTAAAGACACCTATAGATTGAAAGTAAAGGTATAGGAAAAGATGTTCCTCACAAACAGAAACCAAAAGCAAGCAGGAATAGCTATACTTTTATCAGGCACAAGATACTTTAAGCCAAAAATAGTAAAAACAGCCCAAAAGATCATTTTATAATGATAAAGGGATCAGTTCAGTAAGAAGATATTACCATAAGAGGATATTACAATTCTAAATATATATGCACCCAACACTGAAGCACCCAGATATATAAAGCAAATATCACTAGATCTAAAGGGAGAAGTAGACTCCAATACAATAATAATAAGGGACTTCAACAGTACATTCTCAGCATCAAATAAATCATTTAGACAGATAATCAATGAAGAACATTAGATTTAAACTGTACTTTAGATCAAATGGACTGAACAGACATCCACAGGACATTTTATCCAACAGTTGCAGACTACACATTCTTTTCACCAGCACATGGAGCATTCTCCAGTATAGGCCATAAGTTAGGCCTGAATATGAGTCTCAACAAATTTTTGAAAATTGAAGTCATATCAAGTATCTTCTCAGACCACAATGGAATGAAACTAGAAATCAATACCAAGAGGAACTTAGAAACAATATGCTACATGAAAATTAAACATGTTCCTGAATGAATACTGGGCCAATGAAGAAAGTAAGATGAAAATGAAAAGATTTCCTCAAACATATGAAAATGGAAACAAAACGCACCAAAACCTATGGGATACAGCAAAAGCACTGCTAACAGAGAACTTTACAGCAATAAATGCCTACATCAAAAAAGTAAAAAGATTTTAAATAAGCAATATAATGAAATGACTGAAAGAACCTGAAAAGCAAGAACAAAACCCAAAATTGGTAGAAGGTAAAAGATAATAAAGATCAGAGCACACGTAAATAAAATAGGCTAAAAAATACAAAGGATCAATGAAACGAAAACTTGTTGTTTTTTTATTTTTTATTTTTTTTTTGAAAAGATGAACAAAGTTAATAAACTTTCAGCTAGACTAACAAAGAAAAAAAGAGACAGGATCCAAAAAACAAAATCAGGAATGAAAATGAAGACATTACAACTTATGCCACAGAAATATATAAGATCAAGATTTTAAGAACAACTACATGCTAACTAACAGGAAAACCTAGAGGAAATGGATAAATTTCTGGACACATGCAACCTTCTAAGATTGAATCAGGAAGAAACAGAAAATCTGAACATACCAAAAGCCAGTAATGAGATTGAATCTGCAATAAAAAGTCTCCCAACAAAGAAAAAGCCAGAATTGGATGACTTCACTACCAGATTCTACCAAACGTGTAAAGAAGAACTAATATAAGTTATCCTTAAGTATCCCAAAAAACTGAAGAGAAGGGAATTCTCTCTAACTTGTTCTACAAGGCTAGCATTACCCTGATACCAAAATCAGAGAAGAACACAACAAAAAAAGAAAACTACAGGTCAATATCCCTGATGAACATAGACATAAATATCCTCAACTAAAAACTAACAAACTAAGTCCAACAGCAGGCTTGGGTGTGGTGGCTCCATGCCTTGTTTTGCTGTGTTTCCCAGGCTAGTCTCAAACTCCTGGGCTCAAATGATCCTTCTGTGGGAAGCCAAGGCAGGCAGATCATTTGAGCCCAGGAATATGAGAGCAACCTAGGAAACATGGCAAAACTCTATCTCTACAAAAAATACAAAATTAGTCAAGTGTGGTGGTGGCTTATACCTGTAGTCCCCGCTACTCAGGATGCTGAAGTGGGAGGATCACTTGAACCCAAGAGGCTGAGGCTGCAGTGAGCTATGATTGCACCACTGCACTGAAAGCCGGGTGACAGAGCAAGACCCTGTCTCAAAAAACTAAAAAAAAAAATCCTACAACAGATCAAAAATATAATATACCACGATCAAGTGAAATTTACCTCAGGAATGCAAGCATGGTTCAACATATGTAATAAGCATGATACATCACGTCAACAAAATGAAGGACAAAAACCATATAGTTATCTCAATCGATGCAGAAAAAGCATTAGATAAAATTCAACATCCCTTCATGATAAAAACTCTCAACAAACTAGGTGTAGACGGAACACAACTCAACATAATAAAATCTATATATGACACACACAGCTAACATCATACTGAACGAGGAAGAGTTGAAACTCTTTTTTCTAAGCACTAGAACAAGACAAGGATGCTCACTTTTATACTCTGATTCATCATAACTGAAAGCCCTAGCCAGAGCAATCAGGCAAGAGAAAAAAATGAAAGCCATCCAAATTAAAACATAGAAGTCAAATTGCTCCTGTTTGCAAGCAACATGATCTCACATTCAGAAAAAAATCAAATGATTCCACCAAAAACTCTTAGAACTGATAACCAAATTCAGTAAAGTTTTAGGATACAAAATCAGTAGTGTTTCTATACATCAATAATGAAGTACCTGAGAAAGAAATCAAGAAAGCAATCCCATTTACAATAGCTTTAAAAAAAAAAAAAATACTTAATGATAAATTTAACCCAGGAGGTGAAAAACCTCCACAAGGAAAACTACAAAACACCAGTGAAAGAAATTGGAGAGGGCACGAACAAATGAAAATATATTCTATGCTCATAGATTGGAATAATTAATATTGTTAAAATGATCACACTACCCAATGCAATTTCTATCTAAATATCAATGTTATTTTTCACAGAAACAGAAAAAAAATCCTAACATTCATATGGAACCAAAAAAGAGCCCAAATAGCCAAAGCAATCCTGACCAAAAAGAACAAAGCTAGAGGCATCACACTATCTGACTACAAAATATATTACAAGACTAAAGTAACCAAAACAGCATGGTATTGGTATAAAACAGACACATAGGCCAATGGAACAGAATACAGAACCCAGAAATAAATCCAAACATTTACAATCATGGGATTTTTGACAAAGACACCAAGTACACACACTAGGGAATGGACATCCTCTTCAATAAGCAGTGATGGGAAAATTGAATATCCATATGCAGAAGAATGAAACTGGACCCCTATCTCTCACCATATACAAAAATTAACTCAATATGAATTAAAGACTTACATATAATCCCCCAAATGATATAACTACTAGAAGATAACATAGGGAAAACAACTTCCAGACACTGGTCTCTAGACAATGATTTTATGGCTAAGACCTCAAAAGCACAGGCAACAAAAACATAAACAAGTGAGACTACATGAAATAAAAAAGCTTCTGCACCGCAAAGGAAACAATCAACACACTGAAGAGACAGTCTGCTGAAAGGAAGGAAGTATTTGTAAACTATTCATCCAACAAGGGACTAATATCCAGAATATACAAGGAACTCAATTCAACAGTAAGAAAACAACCCCATTAAAAAGCAAAGAACATGAATAGATGTTTCTCAAAAGAAGACACACAAATAGCCAACATATCTATGAAAAAAATGCTCAACATCATTAATCATCCGAGACATGCAAATCAAAACCACAATGAGATGTGATTTTATTTCAACTAGAATAGCTACTATTAAAAAATGAATAAATAAATAACAGATGCTGGTAAAGGGAGCTATTACACTTTGTTGGTGAGAATGTAAATTGGTACAGCCACTAGAGAAAACACTATGGAGATTTCTCCAAAAACTAAAAATAGAACTACCATATGATCTAACAACCCCACTACTGGGTATTTATTCAAAGGAAATGAAATTGTTATATCAAAGGGATATCTGCACCCCATGTTTACTGTAGCACTACTCATAATATCAAATATATGAAATCAACCCAAGTGTCCATCAATGGATGAATCAATAAAGAAAATGTGGTGTATACACATACAATGGAATACTATTCAACCATCAAAAAAGAATGAAATCCTACCATTTTAAGCAACATGAATGGAACCATGGGTTCCATGTTAAGTCAAATAAGGCACAGAATGACAAGTTTCACATGTTCTCACTCCTATGTGAAAACTAAAAAAGTTGATCTCACAAAGAGTAGAATGATAGATACCAGACACTAGGAAGGTTGTATGGGTAGGAGTAGGGGGATGAAGAGAGGCTGGTTAACTAGTACAAACGTATAGTTAGATGGAAGGAATAAATTATAAAGTTCAACAGCAGAGTAGGGTGGCTATAGTTAGCAACCATTGTTGTATATTTCAAGTTAGCCAGAAGAGAGGACTTTCTTTCCCAACACAGAGAAATGATAAAGACTCAAAGTGATGGATATCCTAAATATACTGACTTGAACATTATACATTCTATCCATGTAATAAAATATCACATGTGCCCCAAAAATATGTATATATATTATATATCAATTTAAAAAGAGTCAACCCAAAAATCAAAGGGTAAAGAATCTACTTTTAAAATTTTAATTGATTATTAAATAAGTTATTATTTCCCCAATTGACTTTATGGGGTCTATCATTAAAATTATATCAATAATAATATTTAAATTATATTAGTAGTAGCTAATTAAATTTCCCAATTTTTATTTTGCAAAGACATATGCAGTGTCTAGTCATAGTTTCTAACCAGCATGATATAGGTTTTTTTTTTTTTTTTTTAAACTGCAGGTAAAACAGAAAAGCTGGGAGATTCATGTGCAAGTACCATCAACTAGAGGTGCTGACTTTAAGTCTTCCTTTTCTTAAAGTTCAGGAAGAATAGTTTAATGACAAGACATATTAGGGAAGCCACAGTGCTCTACTATTATATTGAAGGAAGGTTAGCTCCCCATCTAGAATGGAGCAAGCAACAAGCAATTTGTCTCTGTCATCATTCTGCTTGGCCAGTCTCTAAGTGAGTTGAGCTTACAGAAGCTACTACAAGCAACAAGGAAGCAAAAATTGTTATAAAACAATATTTTTAAAGTTCTAGGAAAATATTTATGCAGATTTTTAAATGTTCTTCTCCAAATAAAGTAACAAGAAATAAGGAAATGAAATACATCGGTACATCTTAAGAAATATTATTTCTCAAACTTTAATATCTGTCCACTGTTACCTCCAATTTCAGCACTTATATATTTTTGACACTGTGCAGTAGTGACACAAATTTCACAGTATTTTATTTCACATGAACAGTATATATCTGGGTTCAATAGTAACTATGTCAAAATATCTACTTTCTTTAATGCTGAAAGACTATTCCATCTTTATATGTCATCGACGACAGCTGTGTCTTCCAAACTCATCTGATCATGAGCTTCATCTAGGTGTTTATTAAATGCAAAGTCCCAAATCCCATTCCCTGTTGATTCTTAATTCGTAGGTCAGAATGGAGCTAGGGAATTGGTATTTTTAACAAGTATCTCATGATACTGATCACTCATCACCACGCAAGAGTTAGCAGGTACTGACCAAAGCACAATTTTAAAGGACAACTCAACATAGCTGATTTGAAATTCTTTTCTAAAAATACTTGAGAAATGCTGGAGGCCTGAAGACAATAATTCATTACTGATATCAACTTTATCTCAGTTTGTCACCAAAATGAATGGAAGCAGCTTAGGAAACATGTACAAAGAACTTTATACTAATTTAAGACCACAGGAAACTACAGCATAGCTTTCCACTTTCTCAACTCTTGGATCTTTTTTCCCTCCCTCCCTCTCGTCCTTCCATCCTTTCCTCCTTCCTTCAACACCTACCTGAGTTCTTCTCTCACTTCCACAGCATTATTCCCTGCTATCACAAACACATCATTCATGTCATCAGTCAGCATGTTGCAGGCATAACCGATGTTGATGGCAGTTTCTAAAACAAAATAAAGCCCAACTCAGTTAAAATGTTACTTAATAATGTAAGTCCATTTTTAATGAAAGTTTTGAGGGCTTAGCTGTATTTTCTTACAGCCTACAGGCCCTCTCAAATTTACTACTTGCTAAACCCATGCCCAAGTAGCAACAGCAACAAATGTGCAGCCTTCTCATCTAGTTTTCAGAAAAACCTTTTCATTCCCAAATTAGCACTCATGAAAATACCTTAAGATCTTGTGACATAATATGTACAAATACAAAACCTTTGACCAGAAGTCCAAATACTGTCTTGGGAGAGCTAAACTAATAAACTTAGCCAATATTTAATTCTGATATGGAAGACAATTTGAAGGAAAAAAACTCACAAAATGTTCAGTTGAATGAAAAAAACAGTGGTCTTACAAAATTTTTATAGTTCTCTCAAACACAACCTTGCCATTTTCCCATTAAATATATGGAAGTTTGGAATTTGACTATCATCTCAAAAACCACCCAGCACTGTTCTCCTAGAGAACTGGAGAATCAGATGGTGTTGGGTAATTCTTCCTCTAATTTTATAGAAATGGAACCTAAGATAATCAGATAACTCCTTCTATCTGATAGAGTTATTTGATTGTCTCTAACAGTACAGAATAATTAGACTGTAGCTAATTCTGAGGAATCATTAGTTTTGTCCCAAATTAAGGAAGGTAATTGATAAAATCTCAGCATATACCTTGTATAAACCACAGAAATTAAAGCTAAATAATAGTAAATTCATGGATATTTGTAATAATAGAACAGCTGTAACTGACCGAAATCAAACTCTACAGAGTTTCTATCTAGTAACACACCCAAGTGCTCAACTTTCTACTGTTTATTTTTTGTGGTCAATGATTTGGATCAAGATGTAGAGAACTGATTTATCACATCTGCAAATCCCCTAATGCTGTAAAAAAATACCTAATAAGTAGATAGAATTTTAACACAGGTGTGTGCCAGTTAATTGAATATTTTCAGTTTACAAATAGCCAAGCATAAAATCATTTTTGTTTTAATCATTACTGCTAGCAGTAGATCAAAAACATGTTGGTCCCCTTTTCTTTCATAGGAAATGTAGTAGAACATGATGACTCACTAATGATTTGGCATTCTGTCAAGCCTGAAAGTCAATGAATTCTCACTGTACCTTGTATAGATAGTCCTGGAATTCAGCCAGGTTGCACTATTACAGCCGTAGTAGAATTATTAAAATACCAAAATATTTATATAAACGGTTGATAAACAGCTGTTTCCCTGAGCTTCTTCAAAGTGTTCCCATCACCCTGACACCTGCCCTAAGATCCTTCAAATTCCCCACCATCAAGAAACTAAAGGAGTAACCCAAGGTCTCCAATATCCTGCTTCAGTTCTGTGCCAATATCTGTCCTGACTGGGGACAGTGTTCATATAAACCAACTGTTAAACATTCTTAATACCATTGTTGCCTCTAGGTATAATGACTATATTCAAGAGGCAATTGGACTGAAACTCAGCTGATCCCAGCTTATACTATGGAAGGCATTTTGTTAGTTTGGTTTGTTTTAAAATAGATTCTTGCAATACATTAACTTTCTTTTCTCTATTTCAAGTCTTTCCTATGTGGAAGATACGATGAATAATTAATTAACCTTTCTGGTTAATTAAAATTTTGTGATATAAGTCATCTCCCCATTTTCAAAATATCATCATCATCCATTTTCAAGTTACCTTGTTTGTCTCCTGTTAGGACCCAGATCTTAATATTGGCTAGTGATAAACTTGTAACTGTTTCAATAACACCCTCTTGTAACTTATCTTCTACAGCAGTGGCACCTAGTAGCTTTATTGAAAAACAGAGAAAAACTTATGTTAATGCATGCAAACAACATCTATAACATCTACGATTTCACTCACAGAGTTTGGAAGCCAAAGAATATGAATTGAAGACAGAAATTATGATACTTTGATATAGCAGGCAACCTATTTTGTGTGAAAGTGGGTTGGGAAGGACTCCAAAAGGAAGCTCCCAAATCAAGCCAACTTAACAGCAGAGATCCTGGGAGTTATTATTTACCTGAAGGGGCGGATATGCTCAGATAACATGTTAGCGTGAGCAGTAAGAAGCCATTTGGACTTAAGAACTCCCCAGCTGCTTCCCCACTTATATCAACAGCTGAGGGGTCCAAAGAACAGCCTTCATTCCATGGTCAGGAAGCTGATCACAAAAAGTCTAGTCATTCTTCTACATTAACAAACAAGCAGATGCCATAAACTAAAGTGAAGGTTCCTGCACGATTTTTCATCGAAAGATGAACAAAGCATACTCTCCTGGCCACTGGGGCTTCAGGTAAGAGTGGTTTTTAGAATAGACCATGCTCTGGATAGCACAGATATCATCAGAATCTCATGGCCTAGGATGGTTTAGAGCTGTAGCCCCATTCTTCACAGCAAATTTCTCTGCTCTCAAAAGGTGGATCATAAAAAAAGGAGAAAAATAAAAATCCCATAACATCAAGGACACATCAGAGGTTGACAAAGAATAGGGAGCCTACTATCTTCTACTCTTGGGAAGCTTCCAATTGCTTAAGCTACTGCTAATAGAAATACAGTTCTAGGCTCTCTAGGACCATACGTGGAAAACTCAAAGCCAACCTATAAAGCATGATTCAGTAATTGAAAGAGAAACATCTGCTGTGTGCAAGATGATTTAGCCAATGGCTTATTCCTATGCTAAATCTCTAAACACATATTATCTTTCCTGTAAACACAAATCATCATGCTTCTAAACTCATACCATCAAATCTCTTTCAATTTCTTCATACAACCCAGCTATTCGTTCATCCCTCTCTTCTGTGGCAGCATTCGCATCTTCAAGCATCTTATGCCACTCTTTAAAGTACTTGTCATCCAGGTCTCTGTGTGCAATGGCCAAGGTCCGAAGGCCTTCCCCTGCAAATTCCTGCCAGAGATGACATAGACTCATGAACCATCAAAGAAACAATAAGCACAGAAATAACAACAACAAAAATAATTGGTAAGAAATGTTCCACTCAAATTCATTTTGTCCTAAGAGCACTGCTTGGCTATCCTTACTCTCAACTGTTTAGTCTCCTCAGAAATGGGAGATAATGTATGTATTTTCCGTTTTATTTCTATGAGGTTAAAACATGCAGGGGAGCAAGACTTCCCCCTAAAGACAGTTGAAAAGCCCGCTGAAGTATCCTAGTTGAGAGGTGATCAATGACACCCATGACTTGAGATACTCATTTATGGCAATACATATTTGTTTCCAATCTGTCCTTTACAGAAGGAAGCATTTCTGGCCATGAGAGGGACCCAGTGTGTTTTATGGACCTCAGCTTTCAGTGAAGAGGAAAGGACCCTTGGAGAAGCCATAGTTCTCAAATCAAAGGCAGGAGGCTCTCTCCAGGAACCACAACATGACATCCCACCAAAGTCTTGTCACATTCCTCCTAGTGATATGCTATGCCTAAAACTAACTGAATCCTACTTTTGTATATGCTTGAAAATTTTCATAATAAAAAGCTAAAAGTAAATAATAAATAAATAAATAGATGTTAAATAGTCAGATATTAGAAGTTTAAGCATATTACTTAAGGTTATAACCATAACTTCTAGGGCAAAAGGGGAGAGAAAGGAAGAAAAGCTAATATAAGTGGTTGCTTCTGGGAAGCAGGACTAAATACGGAGGCTGACCTTCACTTTTCATTCTAGACTCCTCTGTGAAACTTTTTATTTTTTGCTATATTAAAGTTTTATCTTAATAATAATAAATTGTTTGCAATTTTAAAGACACCATCATCAAGTCAGCTTAGTGCAAAAAATAGTGTTATTTTTAGAAGCTATATTCTATGAACTTAGTACTAAATTAGTCAAACTGATAGGGGAACCACACTCTTCCTTTATCCTGTATCCTGACAATCTCAAACACCACCTCTGGTGCTTTATCCTAACAGTAGGGGAAAAGAAATAGAGGAGACTGGTAGTTGCTAAGTGTCTCACACAGCCATGGTAACTAGAAACATATGCAGATTGCTTTGGGGGAAATGCTCAAAAACTCCCATTCCGCTTGTGCTTCCAGTGGTCATTTTATGGGCCTCTACACTGCAAGTAAAGCATTTTTATGGCCATTTCTGCTCCTTTGGGCATTGCCATTGAGTATGTCTCCTCTGCGGTGTTTTGGCTTATGGTGCACATATAGGTTTATAACCAGGCGTAGGTTAAACCGTGACATACTGTAATTAGGTAAATAGAAAAGTCAATGCATACTGCAATGAGATGGTTTACCCTAGACTGATCTTGAGAAAAATTATCCAAATTTATTTAGTAGGCAATTGGTAGCACTTTGGATATTGGAATCACATTTTGCAAGCCCTGCCTTTCAAGACCACCACTGGATCCCCTACTGATCTGAAAATCTAGTTACTGTCTTGTAATGATCTTTTGTCCTCTTAATTCACACAAACCCTTTTTTGCCTTTAACTTGCAACCCCACTGGGCATTACCACTGCCTTCCTCTCTGTTCTGCACAAAAGTGAATGAACAATAAGATGACATTACAAAAGGAAACAGATGATTTAAGTTATTTAATTAGTGCATGAAACACAAATTCAATCCTAAATGAGCCTTTGATTAAGGTCTTTTCCTATCATTAAACAATTCAAAATCAGTAATTAAATAAACATTTAGGACCTCAGAATCTGGAAGTCAAAATGAACAAAGTGAATGAAGCAAAGAGCAAGTCAAATTTATATTATCTGAAAAAAAATTATTTTGCAGAGAAATGTAAAAAGACCAAATTAGGCTTCCTATAGTTTAGTATCAAAGGAGAATATATGAAAACCCAGGGCCTTGGTGTTTGAGTAATGGCAAAAAGTCAGATACTTATGATTCCAGTGTTGTTTTCATTAAAAAACATTTTAAAGACCATGCTGGCCTCCTGGAAAAGATTAAAAGAAAATCAAGAATTCTCTATTGGAAAGACAAAAACAATAGCTATGTTTGTAACCAATATTACTAAACCATCATTTTTTAAATTTAAAGTAAAGCAGAGGATTTTTTATTTTATTTGTTTATTTGCTGTTTAAAGATTCAGGGAATGTTTTGTATTAAATATAGGGTCTGACAAAGAACATGAATACTCAATAACGTCTTAAAGGAAAGAAACCAATGAGAAAATGCGAGTTTTGACCAGATGGCCTTAAATGGAACCACAGACAAATATTAGAGACACACGTGAATCTCAGGTTTAAAACAAGTAATGCTCATATTAATTCACATTCCCTTACTTTTTGGCATTTAACAGAAAAGTGCCAAAAATCACCCTTACTTCTTTCAGAAAGCTTTTGTAAAGAAATTATGCTGGTCTCAGAATACACAAAGTGGGTGTCTGAGGACACACAAGGGACTCATCATGATTTACAACCTGAATAAAAAGACCCTTAGAGGAGAAAGTGTGCACCAGAGACTATTTTCCTCTCACAATCTAAACACAGCCCTAAACTTTCTCTGGGAGTAATCATAAGATATTCCACTGGTACCAAACACATCAGAACCCAAGGAAAAGGAGCTCTCTGGCTGCTCTTTCCAGAACTAGTCCAGTCTTCCAAGAGGAGCAACATGAAGCTGCAGGGGAGTTACATCAGGTTCCCCAGACGCCCGCATTCTGTGGCTACTGCTCAGTTGCTGTGTGTTCCTCCACCTATAGTGAGACTGACAGGACTTCCAACAGGGCAGAACGCGGGGGTCCTTGTGCCAATTTCCAGACAATCATTGGCACAGCTTCCTGTGGAACCACTCTCCAGATGCTTTCTATTTCTGTAGTCAAATCATTTAGCTGCTATTTTTCTAAACAGGACCTAACCATAGGAGATGGCAAAAGGGCCATTGTGCTAACCTTAAGACGGAGGCACTTACACTGAGGTGGTCTGACGTCAAAGAGAGAAGGACTTCATTGGAAGGATGAAGTTTTTCAAACAGAATAGTATCTGCTCCCTTGGAGTAAAGCTTTATCTGTCCTTCCGGGTTTCGAACTGAAAAGAAAAAAGTTTGGAAAAGCAGATTATAATCAATGACATACATCAAAATTGGACTCTCCCAGACCTCCAGCCTGGCAGTTTGGAAATGGGCATAATGTTTTAGCCAGTAGTAAGACACTCAGTGCCTTTGGTTAGGTCATTACCTAAGTCACTTGGCTTTATTCTCATTTATTAACTTAGAAATGCTCCATCTACTGGAATCTTTGATTTCCCGAATTCAGAAACAAGTGTTTTTATTCTAAAGCATATGACCCTCCTGTTTCCCTTGCTTACTATTTCCGAAGGGTTGATACATCTAAATTAAGTCTTCATCTCCATATTGAGCAGAATTGAGAGCTTTATTTGCCCGTCTCCTAGTGTGAAATTCAAGACCTGCTGTTCAAATCAATATCAGTGTTATGCCAAATCATCTCCATATGCAATTCTAGCCATTCAAAGTCATGGTTTATACATTTTTTCTTGGCCCTTGCTGACATATTTCTTCATCCCTTTTACTCTGGAAAAGTCCATTAATTATTGGTGGTTCATTGTTGGGTCACAAATTCTCACTGAAAACACACTTCACAGAGGGGCTTTTAAAAATAAAGTCTATACCTCATTCCCACTGGAAGTCTATATCAGTAGTACTGTGTTTTTAACCTGCCCCACAGGCTTGAGATTGACAGCCCTTCCTAGGCTACCCTCAACTCCATTCCCAACCACAACTCCCAGCATATTGCTGTTAGACAAACCTTTCTTTCAAACCACAGAACACTTGGCCTAACTTTGTAGGTTTAGTTGTACAGCTTGACACATAGTAGCCAGTTAATAATTATTCGTTGAATGAATGAATGGCATGGCTGTGTATTTCTTCCCAGAACTGCCTACAACTTAAGACAACTGCCTTTGTCACAACTTCATGATCTGAATACTCTTACCCTCGTAGGCTTCATCGGTTGAGTCAACGATCATTACACACTTTCCACTCAATTATCCCTTTTCTCTATGAAGAGGATGCCTCAAAAAAGGTTAACATAAATGTTTACTATTAATTACTATTAATGTAATGCCATAGAAAATGGCATACAAAATTTAGAGCTTAGTTTAAAAAAATATAAAAACCAAAATACAATGTTACCCTCCCCTCTATCCCTAGTCAACACTTATCTATTCTAGTTTCCTCCCGGCTTGCATAGATCTAATAATGTACCCAAGAAACTTTTTAGGACTGGGCCTTGTCTAGGTCTTGTCTTCTGTTTTAAGAGCCTTTGTTAGTTTGCCTAAGTGCCAGGATTCATTTGGGTTTTCTTGTGCTCTAGCTCTAATCCCCTACATTGGGGAAAAAGAGAGAGAAAAACATATGCAATTTATCTAATTGTTAAATCAGGGGGGAAAAGCTTAATCCTGGGAAAGAATTTCTCTTGATTTTCTTGTACAATAATCCAATTTAATAATTTCCCTTATATTTTCTCCCTTCCATCACCAGAGGTATAAAGGCAAAGGATGAATAATCCACATTTGCCTGTATTTTGTATTCTAGACTAGGACATTAGTTCTCTAACTTATGGTCTCAGGACCTTATTTATAATTCTTCAATGCTGAGTGAGGATTCTAAAAAGTTTTTTAGTGAGTTTTATCTATCAATATCCATATTAGAAATTAAAAATGAGAAATTTTATTATATCAAGTTTTATAACACTAGTTACTATAATTATTATTATAAATCTAACATATAAACATAAATAACATTTCTACAAAAAAACTATATTTTCCAAAAAAAATTAGTTTGGAGATTGGCATTGTTTTACATGATTACAGATCCTTGTAACACCTAGTTTAATAAAAGAGGGTTGGATGCCCATATCTGTTTCTGCATTCATTCTGTTGTGACATCACATGTCATGTGGCTTCTGCAAAACTCCATGGTATACTCATGAGAAAAAGAATGAAAAAGACAAATAATAGTCATATTATAATGAAAATACTTTTGTCCTTGTGCATCCTCCAGAAAACTCACAAAGTTCCCTAACGTTCCCTGGACCACACATTTAGAGTCACTGGTCTGGAAGAATCACAGACTGATTGTGATTTGTGTAAATCCCTCACCATTGCCATATCTCAGTTTCTACATGTAAAAAGGAGATATTTAAACAATCTAACTTCAAAGGTCCTTTACAGCTGTACAATTTTCTGATTCAATAAATGCTTTCCATCCCTGATACTTTCTCTTAACCTAGTATTTGTCCCTTTAAATCTGATTTTGTGTAAATCCAATTTCATAGAATCCTGCTTAAGTTTACTCATTAAACATTTGCTTTAGCAGCAAGTTTTATATCTCTTTCCTTCCAAGTCTTCTGGTCATTTCTGTTCAAAGTTAATTAAATCTAAGTCATTTCAGAAGTTAGTATTTCTTAAATAAACTAAAAAAGGACATAGTTTTAAATGGTCAAAATAACATATGGCCAGAACTTGGACAAAGATTACAGTTTTTAGGTTATAAAACCTTCTCCCGATGCTTTCCATTTAAACATTAGTGTTCTTCAGAGATTTACTCGGGGTCTTTTTTCATCTTTCCATCCTTCATACTGTCCCTGGGCAACTGCATTCATTTCTATGGCTTCAGGTTCCATCACCAAGCTGTTTTCAAATGTGTACATCCTGTCCAATCCATCTCTAGCACTCCATTCGGACCTGCACATCTGACCACCAATTGAACATCTTTTGGATATGCCCAGTCACACCAAACTCACACTAGACATATTACCCTCCTCCAATAATTAGCTACTCCTCTTATATTCCCAGTCTCAGTAATCAGCTTCACCATCCACTCAGTCTCCAAAACCAGAAATCTGGGCATCACTCACAATTCTCCCTCCACCAACCACACATCTAAGGGAAGCCATGGATTTCTCTCTGCCACTTCTCTCTTGCCTAGAAAATCACCTTAACCTAACTGGTTTTACCCATTCCAGGACTGCTTCCTTCCAGACTCTTCCGTATATTCCAGCTACAGTTATCTTCACGCTGCTGCTTAGAATGATGCAATAGCTTCCCTCTCCCTTCTATGAAGTTTGGACTCCTTGACAAGGCATATAGAGCTTATTAAGAGCTGGGCTATCCAGTCTGTTTCACCATGTTCTCTTGGATGCAGCCACAGAGAACTACCTTTCAATTTTTCACATTCTCCCCTAGCCTGAAGGCCCTGGAACGTAGGGGGCACTTAAATCAATATTTACTTAATTAAGATGAACCAACATTGTGCACAATTTATCAAAAGCAGAAGCTATGCCTTTGTGATGTAAAGGAAAGAAAAATGTCACAAATGGCTTCCAGTTAATCGCAACAGCAGCACTGTGAAGGGTGGTAAATAATTCTATTTTGCCATATCGCAGCTGTTCATACATCTACACAGAGAAATGCCTGTCACATGACAGTGTGATGTGTACTTTGATAATCTCGAAAAAGTTTAGAGTTGAGCAACTTTTATCTGTAAGATCTTGTAAGAGCCTTCCAAGAAGCTTCTTGTAATTTATTCTTCTTTAATGGTTATCTGTCACTTGTTCCTGTTAATAGCTATCTCTGAATTTTATCTCTGTATTTCTATTTACAGAATTAGTAGAATTGATCCTTCCAAAACTATTTGTATTTTTTATTTTTATATTTTTCATTTATATTTTCATTTATATTTTTTACTAATATAGCAGATTCTGTTCTCTCTGGAAAAACATCCTTTATAGAAATCAATTTTTATGTAGATACTTCTGACTTAAACCAGGGCTCTTTCTTCAGAATGATAGTACTACTGGTATTGAAATTATACATTGATGATTTAGTGAATAATGGCTCCCACCCACAAAACAAGGAAGCAGAAGGAGGAGGAGGAGAAAAGGGAGGATCAGCAGTAACAGCAGCAATGCCTCAGCCTTCGCATCAGGGTGTCGTTCCTGCAGACCAACCCATGTGATGATCATGAGACTAGGATTGTTTTTGGCCTTGTTATCATGCCAAGACTTTTCTGCCCTTGCAGAGTTCCTTTAAAATTCCTCCCGATTAAAAACCAAACAGAATAAAAATAAATCCAGCAAACCTTCATGCATTCTGTGGTAGAGCACTACCTTTCCTCATATGGGATCCATTAAGGCAAACATCTGATGTTTGCGGTTAGGCTGCGATTTCTCCACAGCCTGTAATGGTGACCAATGCTGAGGAAAAGCCAAACATCTCCCTGTGTAGCAATTTTAGGTTTTTGTCAACACCCTCAGAGCAAAAAGAAACCAACTCTGGGACAAACCAACATCAATAACACCTCCCCTGAGGCTACAAATAGAAGATAGCTCCTGCTGAGACAACATTAAGCCATCACCTAGAATGGCATGAGTGCTCATCAGCGGCACTGGTCATCACCAACAGGCACTGGACTTCCCTGTTGTCAAAAAAATAAAAATAAACATTCTCAGATGTTGTTTGGTTTTTACCTGCTGAGAGCCATCTTTCCAGGCTAGTTTCTAGTAGTTAGAGACCAAAAATCCTACTGTCATGTATATATACTTTTTACATAGTAAGAAATTGATTAAATACAATGAGTAGGATATTCATAAGTTACAAAGTGTTGGGTTGAGTAGTATTTCACAAACATTTATAGAAAACCTATCATGTGCCAAGCTCTGTACTTGGCCTTGGGCAGTTCAAGAAGACTAAGGTATAGCACTTGCCTCAGGTAGCACACAGTTTAACGACTGGGATAGTTGTGAGTGTCATGGAACTAATATCACACTGGTGTTATAAACAAGGCATTCTGGAGAACACAGAGGAACGTGGTCATTTGGAGAAGAGAAAAAGAATTGAAAAGTGGTAACATTTGAATTGGACATTACCAGATGAGTAGTAGGGAACATTTCCAAGAAAAGTGGGGGAAAGGAATATTCAAGATCAGGGAACAGCATGTCCAAAGGGTGTAACAGCAACAATGCATCCAGGGATGGTGAAGTCTAGTTGAGCTCAAAGTTTTGGAAAATAGAAGAAAAGTAGGTTGATACCAGATTGCAAATAATTTTGCACATCATACTAACGACTTTTCTTTTAAGGTTTGGGAAGCCACCTATGCTTTTTAAGTAGGGGGTAGTAAAATCAGGCCTATGTTTTAGAAAGAATACCCTGGTGACAGCATAGAGGATTATTTTTAAAGCAAATAATTTTGAAGATATTACAATAATACAAGCAAGCAGTGGCAAGAACCTTAACTAAGGCAGGGCACTGGGAATTAGGAAAAAAGGACAAAAAGCTTTTATTATTAAAAAGGGGTTTATGAGGCTATTTTAATAAATATTATTCTGATGCCTCTGAGGAGAGACTTAGAAACAGGTGACAACAGAGTATTCTAGAGATGTTAAGGCCTGAGAGTGGAAGAGAAGGAGATGGGTTAGAGAAATGTCTCAAACATCTCTGGGGAAAATAATGGATAGTATTTGAGGATCTATTAGTCTAGAGAAGTGGTCCCCAAAGTGTGGTTCCCTGACCAGTGGCATTAGTATCACCTACAAGCTTGTTAGAAATGCAAATTGGTGGGCCCTCCTCAGACCAGCTGAATCAGAAACTAGAGGCTGGGGCCCAGCAGTCTGTGTTGTAACAAGCCCTCCTGGTGATGCTGATGGGAGCTAAAGTTTGAGAACCATTAGCCTAGGGGCACAAAAGCTATGGAAAAAAGTGAATGAGCTATAACAGGGCTTAAAAGACCAGACTTTGGAAAACCTGGTTCACATATTTGATCTGCCTCTTACCCAACTGTGCAACAAGTTGTGTTACAGCTGTGTGGCAATCTTTGGCAATCTTGAAAATCTTTGTGTTTAGTCTCCTCTTGTCTTAAATGGGACATGCATGTTACAGGCAGTTGCAACAATTCAGTAAAAGAATTGATGATAGGCCGGGCGCGGTGGCTCACGCCTGTAATCCCAGCACTTTGGGAGGCCGAGGCGGGCGGATCACAAGGTCAGGAGATCGAGACCATGGTGAAACCCCGTCTCTACTAAAAATAGAAAAAATTAGCCGGGCGCAGTGGCGGGCGCCTGTAGTCCCAGCTACTCGGGAGGCTGAGGCAGGAGAATGGCGTGAACCCGGGAGGCGGAGCTTGCAGTGAGCCGAGATTGCACCACTGCACTCCAGCCTGGGCGACAGAGCAAGACTCCGTCTCAAAAAAAAAAAAAAAAAAAAAAAAAAAAGAATTGATGATAAAGTTCATGGACAGGCATACAATGAGAGGTAACCATGAATTTTAATACAGATTATAGAAAGAACTATAGTTGTGAAAAAGAGAGTTCCATATTTGACATAAAACTTTAGGTAACTATAGTACAATCCAGTGATAAGACATAACAGAAGGCGGAAAATGTATGTTTGGACTCTAGCAAGAGATTGAAGCTAAAAAGCTGCATAAGAAGGTCACAGAATATAAGCAATAGCTACCACCATGTATGTGGTCAAGATCATCCAAGAAGAACACAGGAACTAAAAACAGAAAAGGACATCAATACTGAAGAATGGGATGAAGGAGAGTAGTCAACAAAGGAGCTTGAGAAAGAAAACAATGGGACAAGAAGAGAATCGGGAGCCAGAAAGTTTACAGAGACCAAAACAGGAGTGTCAAGAAAACAGGGCCAACAGTCTCAAATACTACTGTTTTAAAAAATAGATAGATGAACAGATTAATAAGGAAAAGCCATTGGACTGGGAAGTTACAAGGTGAACGGAAACCACTGAGAAAGCATTTCTTCTTGAGTAGTGGAAGGAGAAACTTAACCCTAATGGGATGAAAAGAGTAAGAAAGGCAAGAAGCAAAAACTGACCTGAGAAATTAATCTGTGATGGAAAGCAGAAAAATATGGTGGCAAAGTCAGTGGACACCAGAATATGAGCAATATCTTTAAGGAAATAGGAGGATAATACAGTTGTGGCCTGAAGGAAGGACCCAGTAATTGAAAAACTGAAGGTGCAAGCAAGAAGGGAGCAAGCAAGGAGGGATAAGGAATGGGACTGAAAAAACTTTCAGCTTTGAAAAGGAAGAAGAGCAACTGTTTTCTGATGCAGGAGAGTAAATTATTAAAGATCTAGCTTGGGGATGAATGGGGAGCATGGGAAGAAGAGTTAATGGTGTGCATTCCTGAGGGCCTTTATTTTCTTAGAGAAATAGGAGATGAATTTAGCTTTCAAGAATAAAGAAGATGGTAGCAGTGTTGAGAACTTGAGGAAATAGCCGAGGTTTACAATATCTATTGTGAAAATGGAAAAAGGCACTAAATATGAATGAGAGAGACATTGACACAGCACTAAGAATCAGCATTGAGTCAGGAAAGCACAGATTTGTTGTGGTGCTAAATACAATATTAGGTGGTCCTCTCCAGCAATGGAGGCGGACAGAGAAAATGAATGATAATGAGGAGGCTGTTGACGATGTTCACAACAACTATCATGTGCCAAGCAATTTAGAAACTCATCCTGAGCCAGTACTGTGTAGTGGACAAGTGAGTGGGTTATGCAGTCAGACTTCCTAGGTCTGAATCTCAGCTATTCTACTTCAATCTATGTGAACCTGGGCAAGTTACTCAACCTTTCTGTGTCTTAGTTTCATTATCTGTTAATGGGTATAAATACAATGTGTCTTAGTTTCATTATCTGTTAAAGGGTATAAATACAAGTTCCTACCTTATTAGGATTGCTGGGACAATTAAATAAATTAATTCACAGAGAGCACTTTTGTGGTTTATTTTTTAAAATATTTTATATTTTTATTGATATATTGTACATACTCATATAGGGCATTTAGAACAGTACTGGGCACATAATGAGCACTTGTTAAATGTTAGTTATATGTCACTGCAGTATTGAGGCTAGGTTGAGGAACACAGGAGTTTATACATAAAGTTTCAAAACTATCACAAACCTCAGCATGTAGCCAAAAGTGAAATAATCCTCGAAAAGCATAACCAAAACAGTATGAAAAGATCAAAAATAGTCTCAGCTACCAACCATACCTATGACAGACATCCTTTTTCTGGTGTTGTTGAAATCCAAAAAGGCAAGTAATTGATAAGTAACCAGTGTTCCCAGTTCTTCTATTGTTATGGTCTCTGGGGTCCGGGATTTAAAAATGAACCCAAAATTTCTAGCAGCAGTCACTAGAGCCCCTTCATCAGGTGACTGAACTTGGTAAATCAGCTCTCCTAAAAGGTAAAGAAACAAATATGTCAATACTGACAATAATAGCTAACATTCATAGAGTTCCAATGCCAACTCCAACTCATTATTTAACAACCAACTCAAGCACCAGGTCTAAAAATCTTTCCTGTCCTCAGACCTTTTCTACCTACCAACAGCTCAATCAGGTATCTGTCCTCTGGGACACCAAAGGACTCTATGCATATCACTGCTGTGGCCCTTGTTATCTTATAGGAAAACATCCATTTCCGAGTCTGCCTCTTCACTGTGCTCAGTTTCTTGTATTTTCTGTGACTAGAGATGTGCCATGAATGTTTCATAAACTGAAACATTTTAATATATAGTAACTCATAATCCTCTGGGCAGCCTTTGAGGTAGAGATTATTAAAATTATTCTTTCCATTTTGTACTAGTGGAATCTATGACTGAAAGAGGTTACATGAGTTTGATGAGATCACACAGCTAAAGACTGATGGAGAGATACTCCAAATTCTACTTCAATCTGCCACTAATGACCATTTTATGAGAATTCATACAAGAAATCCCTTGAAATGTAAGAAATCAAGGGTGCTAATACTTGTTATCTGATATTACGTGTAGTTGGAGTGGGCATAAGAGGGGAGAGGAGATAAAAAGAATAAAATAAGTTATATGTATATATACATATATAGAGTTTATAAAACAGCATATACAAAGCCCTTATATAGAATTATAATATATTTATATGTAAAAATTAATTTGAAATGTAATTAGTTTAATGTTTAAAAACTATTAATTAGGCAGAGATAGACCCATATTTCCTGATTTATAGTCATGTCCAAGATCAACTGTTAATTAAACAAGTTGCATATTAATGGCTATACTATGATTTCTTTTTGTTAAAAAGAAACAAATCACCTAAATATATGGATACATTCTTGAATATATGTATATATTTATGAGCCAGAGGAAAGGGTGAAACGATACACACCAGATGTTACCACTGGTTGCCTCTGTAGGGGTGAGACTGCAGTTCAGGGAAGCTACTATTAGCTTCACATTTATAAATTTTTGTATTGTATTGTTTCACTTGATACAACAGGCATGAATGAATTTTTGAAATTCACAAAAGAAAAAAAACTTAAAGCAATTACTTGATCTACTCATGAAATAACATAGTATGTTCTACTTCTGGTAACATGGTGAACTGGGTGTCAGGACCAACCTCATCTGCTACAAGCAACTATAAAAGCATTTTAATATTCTTAAATACATTCATGAACTTGCAAGAAAGTAAGAACTGTTCAGTTCAGAGACTGAAAAAAAAATACTTATGGGATTAAAGAAGCACATTAGCCAGCATTTGCCTTGAGAGCATTTTTCTGAACCAGGAGAATTTGATCATTGGTTTTCAATGTCTCTGGGCTTTAATTTAAAAAGGCATAGCCCAGTACCTGTCTAAGGTGAGAGTCCAATGAAAGATGGCCTCTCAAAATTGGGTACCCCAAAGACTGCTCTCAATATAAGGGTAAACTGGATACCCATGCCCCCTTGAAGAGGGCTTGGAATAAAACTTGCCTAACTAGAACCTTCCTTATAATTGGAAGGGAAAAAAATATCTGCCGAGAATTTATGATCAAACACTGACTCTCATTTAAATTTGTATTCTGAATTCACAATATCTAGGTGGCCTAAAAGAAATCAAGTTGAAACTTTAGTTTAAAATGTTCCTACATCAGAACATTGAAGCAAATGTAAATCCTTTCTGGAGGAACCGACTGGACCCAAAAACTTTATATAAATTAAGTTCAAAGTAAAATGGTCAGCTCACAGTGAAAAGTATAAAACAACAATAAGGAAAGCCTAAGAACCAACAGAAACAACACAGAATAAGATCTGAAAAAAAAATTAGATATTGGAAGTATCAGAAACAGTACATGCAATATATTTAACAGATTTTAAGAAACAAAATTGAGATATAAAATCAAACAGATTTGAGAAAGAACCAAAGACCTTGTAGGAAGAATTAGTGGGCTGAGGAAAACATGTAAATGGAATAGATTAGGTTCAACTAGGGCAAGAAGCCAGTTCACTATACCATTATCTACCTGTCTCACAGCTTCAAAATGTTAAGTGGCCCAGCTGGTTTTGTTCTATCCTATGAACCCTGAGTTCCAAACAACCATCTCACAAGTGTGAGGACTTTCTCATAATGGAGACTAAATAAGACTATTCTAATATCAAGGCAATTTATCTCTGTTACTGGAAAAATTCATTCTAAGCATATGCCTGAAGGTCATCTGCATCTATTATAAATGCATACTAATAATGAGAGATATGTGACTCAATTTTATTTCGCTATTTGTCCTGGCTACCCAGAAGCTCACGGTCAAATGTGGTGCTCAATTGTAAGAACAATGTCATCCCTTGACTAGCATATTTGGGTCCTCACTTTTCCATTGTCCTTATTTCTTTCCTTTTTCATTTAAATCTCTCCACATTTTTTCAAAACATATGAGATATAAACTATGTCCTATCTTTAACTTGAAAATCCTTCAAATTTAACATCAATTTCTGTGTTAAAAAACAAAAACAAAAAACAAAACTCACTGCTCAAATGCTTAATTTGTAAATCCTTCAAATTTAATATCAGTTTCAATTTTAAAAAACAAAAACAAGGCTCACCATTCAGACATATTTTTCACTTACCTGCACTATTCTCTTCTGACATTACAGTGTGGCAGAGAGCAAGTACCCTAAGGAATTCATGAACTTTGGGATCACCCATTTTAATGGATTCCATCAGATTGTGGTCAAAGAACTGAAATTCTCTATCCACTTGAGATTTGACTAAGAAATCCACAGGCTCCTTTTCCTGTAGGAGAAGAACAACAACAAAAATAACCATAAACCTCATTCCAACAATTATTTTTTAAAATTCAAAAATAGTTCCCCCAAGTACTTTTAGTGTATGATTTTGCAGCCTCAAATGTCTGGCACTAAAATGGCTGTTTCATCATTACTGTTAAATATAATCTTCTCATTTCAGAACCATGTACCAAAGAAGTGAACTTTCCGAAAGTATATGGGAAAGAAAATCACAAAAGTATATGGGATGGCTGGACAGATCCTCAAATGCTCAATACAACTTCAAAATACAAAAAAGCACAGAAAATGCAAAGTTTTTTCAAAACCTACTTGATGGGAAAACCTGATCTGACTTGAACCCATTTGTGCAGCAATATCTGACCTGGAATGGTATGTATTTAATGATGGCTTCTTAAAGCCTGCCTAATACTTGTGAATTAATATTTTCTAATATAAAAACATGAATGTGTTTGATTACAGGGTACTTTCTCAGATGTCACTGGAGATATTACATAATAAAATGGCAGACACCATATTGTCTTTCTGCAACCAGAAAATTCTGAATTTCTACATACATCTGGCTCCAAAGTTTTGGATAAGGGACTGTGAGCCCGTATCTATTTCAGGAGTAAGCCTACAGAAAGTTCCACTCTGAATACTTATATATAAGAGCTTTATCAGCTGCAGAGTCCACCTTTCCTCCCCCGGGATTATTGCTAAAGTTTTTATTCTTAAAGGCTCCATTAACTTTTGCAATTGATTCTAAAGTTATAGGAGCAGATAGGATTGTAACTATTTTTTTAAAGAGAAACAATGCTGTGAGCAATTGAAATTATCTATTCTGTGTCACAAAGCTTGTTAATACCTACAGTAAAATTGGAGCCACATGTAGGTCCTTTGTTCCTTGAAACCAAATTTATTCTAAAACTAATAATACTGAATAAAATAAGAAATATTTATTATTATCTTTATAATAGGCCCAACATTATGCTAAGAGTTTTATATGGAATATTACATAGAATCTTCCTAACAACGATGTGTAGTGGATACTATTGTCATCCCCATTTTATAGATAAGAACCTGAGCATTGCCAAGGCCAACCACATACATCCATGAGCCAGGACTCAAACTTAGCCAAAAATCCATGCTTCAAATACTTTGTCATAACAACACCTAATATAATTCTGGATTATTTCCCTGCCCCCTTACTAATACAATAATGGCTGTCATGTATCAAGTGTTTACATTATACTAGTTTCTTTTTTATTTAAGTACTTTTTTTTTTTTTTTTTGAGACAGAGTCTCGCTCTGTCACCCAGGCTGGAGTGCAGTGGCCAGATCTCAGCTCACTGCAAGCTCCGCCTCTTGGGTTTACGCCATTCTCCTGCCTCAGCCTCCTGACTAGCTGGGACTACAGGCGCCCACCACCACGCCCGGCTAGTTTTCTGGTATTTTTTTTTTTAAGTAGAGATGGGGTTTCATCGCGTTAGCCAGGATGGTCTCAATCTCCTGACCTCGTGATCCGCCCCCTCTCTGCCTCCCAAAGTGCTGGGATTACAGGCTTGAGCCACCGCGCCCGGCCTTATTTAAGTACTTTTAATGTTTACTTTATTATCATTATTATCATACTTTAGGTTCTAGGGTACATGTGCACAACGTGCAGGTTTATTACATATGTATACATGTGCCATGTTGGTGTGCTGCACCTGTTAACTTGTCATTTACATAAGGTATATCTCCTAATGCTATCCTTCCCCACTCCCCACACCCAATGACAGGCCCCAGTGTGTGATGTTCCCCACCCTGTGTCCAAGTGTTCTCATTGTTCAGTTCCCACCTATGAGTGAGAACATGCAGTGTTTGGTTTTCTGTCCTTGTGATAGTTTGCCCAGAAAGATGGTTTCTAGCTTCATCTATGTTCCTACAAAGGACATGAACTCATCCTTTTTATAGTATTCCATGGTGTATATGTGCCACATTTTCTTAATCCATTCTATCATTGTTGGACATTTGGGTTGGTTCCTAGTCTTTGCTATTGTGAATAGTGCCACAATAAACATACGTGTGCATGTGTCTTTATAGCAGCATGATTTATAATCCTTTGGGTGTATTCCCAGTAATAGGATGGTTGGGTCAAATGGTATTTCTAGTTCCAGATCCTTGAGGAATCACCACACTGTCTTCCACAATGGTTGAACTAGTTTATAGTCCCACCAACAGTGTAAAAGTGTTCCTGTTTCTCCATATCCTCTCCAGCACTTGTTATTTCCTGACTTTTTAATGATCGCCATTCTAACTGGTGTGAGATGGTATCTCATTGTGGTTTTTGATTTGCATTTCTCTAACGGCCAGTGTTGATGAGCATTTTCTCACGTGTCTGTTGGCTGCATAAATGTCTTCTTTTGAGAAGTGTCTGTTCATATCCTTTGCTCACTTTTTGATGGGGTTGCTTGATTCTTTCTTGTACATTTGTTTAGGTTCTTTGTAGATTCTGAATATTAGCCCTTTGTCAGACGGGTAGATTGTAAAAATTTTCTCTCATTCTGTAGGTTGCCTATTCACTCTAATGGTAGTTTCTTTTGCTATGCAGAAGCTTTTTAGTTTAATTAGATCCCACTTGTCAACTTTGGCTTTTGTTGCCATTGCTTTTGGTGTTTTAGTCATGAAGTCCTTGCCCATGTCTATGGTCTGAATTGTATTGCCTAGGATTTCTTCTATGGTTTTTATGGTTTTAGGTCTAACATTTAAGTCTTTAATCCATCTTGAATTAATTTTTGTATAAGGTGTAAGGAAGGGATCCAGTTTCAGCTTTCTACATGTGGCTAGCCAGTTTTCCCAGCACAATTTATTAAACAGGGAATCCTTCCCCCATTTCTTGTTTTTGTCAGGTTTGTCAAAGATCAGATGATTGTAGATGCGTGGTATTTTTTCTGAGGGCTCTATTCTGTTCAATTGATCTATATCTCTGTTTTGGTACCAGTACCATGCTGTTTTGGTTACTGTAGCCTTGTAGTATAGTTTGAAGTCAGGTAGCATGATGCCTCCAGCTTTGTTCTTTTGCCTTAGGATTGTCTTGGCACTGCAGACTCTTTTTTGGTTCCATATGAACTTTAAAGTAGTTTTTTTCCAATTCTGTGAAGAAAGTCATTGGTAGCTTGAGATGGGGATGACACTGAATCTATAAATTACCTTAGGCAGTATGGCCATTTTCACAATATTGATTCTTCCTATGCATGAACATGGAATATTCTTCCATTTATTTGTGCCCTCTTTTATTTTGTTGAGCAGTGGTTCAAGTCCTCCTTGAAGATGTCCTTCACATCCCTTGTAAGTTGGATTCCTAGGTATTTTATTCTCTTTGAAGCAATTGTGAATGGGAGTTCACTCATGATTTTTGTTCTCTGTTTGACTATTATTCTTGTATAGGAATGCTTGTGATTTTTGCACATTGATTTTGTATCCTGAGACTTTGCTGAAGTTCCTTATCAGCATAAGGAGATTTTGGGCTGAGACGATGGGGTTTTCTAAATATACAAACATGTCACCTGCAAACAGAGACAATTTGACTTCCTCTTTTCCTAATTATTTCTTTCTCTTGCCTGATTGCCTTTGCCAGAACTTCTAACGCTATGTTTAATAGGAGTGATGAGAGAGGGTATCCCTGTCTTGTGCCAGTTTTCAAAGGGAATGCTTCCAGTTTTTGCCCATTCAGTATGATATTGCCTGTGGGTCTGTCATAAATAGCTCTTATTATTTTGAGATACGTCTCCTCAATACCTAGTTTATTGAGAGTTTTTAGCATGAAGGGCTGTTGAATTCTGTCGAAGGCCTTTTCTGCATCTATTGAGATAATCATGTGGTTTTTGTCTTTTGTTCTGTTTACATGATGGATCACGTTTATTGATTTGCATATGTTGAACAAGTCTTGCATCCCAGCGATGAAACCAACTTGATCGTGGTGGATAAGCTTTTGGATGTGCTGCTGGATTCGGTTTGCCAGTATTTTATTTGAGGATTTTTGTATCGATGTTCTTCAGGTATATTAATCTAAAATTCTCTTTTTTGGTTGTCTCTCTGCCAGGCTTTGGTATTAGGATGATATTGGCCTCATAAAATGAATTAGGGAGGATTCCCTCTTTTTCTATTGATTGGAGTAGTTTCAGAAGGAATGATACCAGCTCCTCATTGTACCTCTGGTAGAATTTGGCTGAGAATCCATCTAGTCCTAGACTTTTTTTGGTTGGTAAGCTTTTAATTATTGCCTCAATTTAAGAACCTGTTATTGGTCTATTCAGGGATTCAACTTCTTTCTGGTTTAGTCTTGGGAGGGTGTATGTGTCCAGGAATTTATCCATTTCTTCTAGATTTTCTAGTTTATTTGCATAGAGGTGTTTATAGTATTCTCTGATGGTGGTTTGTATTTCTGTGGGATCAGTGGTGATATCCCCTTTATCATTTTTTATTGCATCTATTTGATTCTTCTCTCTTTTCTTCTTTATTAGTCTTGCTAGCAGTCTATCAATTTTGTTGATCTTTTCAAAAAACCAGCTCCTGGATTCATTGATTTTTTGAAGGATTTTTGATGCCTCCATCTCCTTCAGTTCTGCTCTGATCTTAGTTATTTCTCGCCTTCTGCTGGCTTTTGAATGTGTTTGCTCTTGCTTCTCTAGTTCTTTTAATTGCGATGTTAGTGTGTCAATTTTAGATCTTTCCTGCTTTCTCTTGTGGGCATTTAGTGCTATAAATGTCCCTCTACACACTGCTTTAACTCTGTCCCAGAGATTCTGGTATGTTATGTCTTTCTTCTCATTGGTTTCAAAGAACATCTTTATTCTGCCTTCATTTTGTTATGTACCCAGTAGACATTCAGGAGCAGGTTGTTCAGTTTCCATGTAGCTGAGCAGTTTTGAGTGAGTTTCTTAATCCTGAGTTCTAGTTTGATTGCACTGTGGTCTGAGAGACAGTTTGTTATATTTTCTATTCTTTTACATTTGCTGAGGAGTGCTTTACTTCCAACTATGTGGTCAATTTTGGAATAAGTCTGATGTGGTGCTGAGAGGAATGTATTTTCTGTTGATTTGGGGTGGAAAGTTCTGTAGATGTCTATTAGGTCCACTTGGTGCAGAGCTGAGTTCAATTCCTGGATATCCTTGCTAACTTTCTGTCTCACTGATTGACAGAATCTAATATTGACAGTGGGGTGTTAAAGTCTCCCATTATTATTGTGTGGGAGTCTAAGTCTCTTTGTAAGTCTCTAAGGACTTGCTTTATGAATCTGGGTGCTCCTGTATTGGCTGCATATATATTTAGGATAGTTAGCTCTTCTTGTTGAATTGATCCCTTTACTATTATGTAATGGCCTTCCTTGTCTCTTTTGATCTTTGTTGGTTTAAAGTCTGTTTTATCAGAGACTAAGCATTGCAACCCCTGCTTTTTGTTGTTTTCCGTTTGCTTGGTAGACCTTCCTCCATCCGTTAATTTTGAGCCTATGTGTGTCTCTGCACGTCGGATGGGTCTCCTGAACACAGCACACTGATAGGTCTTGACTCTTTATCCAATTTGCCAGTCTGTGTCTTTTAATTGGAGCATTTAGCCCATTTACATTCAAGGTTAATATTGTTATGTGTGAATTTGATCCTGTCATTATGAGGTTAGCTGGTTATTTTGCTCATTAGTTGATACAGTTTCTTCCTAGCACTGATGGTCTTTACAATTTGGCAGGTTTTTTCAGTGGCAGGTACCATTTGTTCCTTTCAATGTTTAGTGCTTCCTTCAGGAACTCTTGTGAGGTAGTCCTGGTGGTGACAAAATCTCTCAGCATTTGTTTGTCTGTAAAGGATTGTATTTCTCCTTCACTTATGAAGCTTAATTTGGCTGGATGTGAAATTATGGGTTGAAAATTCTTTTCTTTAAGAATGTTGAATATTGGCCCCCACTCTCTTCTGGCTTGCAGAGTTTCTGCCGAGAGATCTGCTGTTAATCTGATGGGCTTCCGTTTGTGGGTAACCCGACCTTTCTCTCTGGCTGCCCTTAATATTTTTTCCTTCATTTCAACTTTAGTGAATCCGACAATTATGTGTCTTGGAGTTGCTCTTCTCAAGGAGTATCTTTGTGGCGTTTTCTGTATTTCCTGAATTTGAACATTGGCCTGCCTTGCTGGGTTGGGGAAGTTCTCCTGGATGATATCCTAAGAGTGTTTTCCTACTTGGTTCCATTCTCCCTGTCACTTTCAGGTACACCAATCAGACATAGATTTGGTCTTTTCCTCAAGTGGGTCCCTGACCCCCGAGTAGCCTAACTGGGAGACACCTCCTAGTAGGGGCCAACTGACACCTCACACAGCTGGGTGCCCCTCTGAGATGAAGTTTCCAGAGGAAGGATCAGGCAGCAATATCTTCCATTCTGCAATATTTGCTGCTCTGCAGCCTCCGCTGGTGATACCCAGGCAAACAGGGTCAGGAGTAGACCTCCAGCAAACTCCAACAGACCTGCAGCTAAGGGTCCTGTTAGAAGAAAAACTAACAAACAGAAAGGATATCCAAACCAAAACCCCATCTGTATGTCATAATCATCAAAGACCAAAGGTAGATAAAACCACAAAGATGGGGAGAAACCAGAGCAGAAAAGCTGAAAATTCTAAAAATCAGAGCACCTCTTCTGCTCCAAAGGAATGCAGCTTCTCGCCAGCAACAGAACAAAGCTGGACGGAGAATGACTTTGACGAGTTGAGAGAAGAAGGCATCAGATGATCGGTAATAATAAACTTCTCCGAGCTAAAGGAGGATGTTCAAACCCATCGCAAAGAAGCTAAAAACCTTGAAAAAAGATTAGATGAATGGCTAACTAGAATAAACAGCGTAGAGAAGTCCTTAAATGACATGATGGAGCTGAAAACCATGGCACGAGAACTACGTGACGCATGCCCAAGCTTCAGTAGCTGATCTGATCAAGTGGAAAAAAGGGTATCAGTGATTGAAGATCAAATGAACAAAATGAAATGAGAAGAGAAATTTAGAGAAAAAAGAGCAAAAAGAAACAAAAAGCCTCCAAGAAATATGGGACTATGTGAAAAGTACCTTTAATGTTTTCAATCAAAGCAATACATGCAGAGAGTTACAAAATCAAATACTACATTAAGGCTTATCTAGTAAAGCAAGAGACTCTTCATGCCCCTACTTCCACCACCACAGCCACAGTCTCACTCCCCAGAGAAAATTACTCTCAAATTTCAGAAGGTACATCAAATGGTTACCCCAAAAACTGTAAATTATGTATATATATTACCATTTCTGGATTTATAAATATTAGACCTTTTCCAAATCAGATGAAGATTTAAGTCATTAACTTCACTTCTCCACTTTCTTTTTCCCCTTCTAAAAATATAGGCATATCCAGTTTAATTTCCTTAATTATTATTTCTGCAACTCTAAGTAACATACAGAAGGCTGTTTTGTTTTGTTTCAGTTCACCAATTATAAACACTCCCTAATTGGTAAGATGAGGTTATTACCCACCCCTTACCCCCTCTTCACTTCGCCCTCCAACCTATCCTTTGAATTTTTTTTTTCTATTTCACTATAGAGGTTTAAAACATTTGGGTTCTTTTCTGTAGCCAAACTTAAATCCTTTTTATTTGTCTAAAGATTGATTCTAAAAGTTGAAAATGAATAAATGGTATGTACATAAGTCTGCAGAGGAAAATGTGCACTTTGTTATATGGGGCTTCGTGGTCTCACCTACTCAAGGCTGTTTGCCAGGTCTGCTGCTCAGCTGCATCCTGGAACTTTCTTTAATTACTCTCTTGGACTGGAGTCACTGTTTCCTCACCCCATGCCACCCCCTTTCTTAATTGATTCTCTTGCTTTGTTGTAGCATATCTTAAACATATTTAATAAGGAAAAGATCATGGGAGGTAAAAGTTATGAGGCTTTCTGCTTGAAAATGTCTTTATCTTGCCTTCACACTTATCTCATGGTTTGACACAATATAGAATTTTAGGTTGAGAGTTATTTGAAGGGATCACTCCAGTGTACTCTGGCATCCTGTGTTGCTAATGGTAAATCTGATGTTAGTCTTTCATTTTTTGGTAAGTGGCTCACTTCTCTCCTCTAAAAACTTTAAATTCCTCTCTTTATCCTCTCTGTTTTATAATTTTAGAGGTGTTGATCTTATTTCATTCATTGTTTCTGAGTATTCAGGAGACTCTTTCAATTGGAAGATTTGGGGAAGTTCTCTCCTGATATTTCTTTATAATTTTCTCCTCTTTTTTTTTTTTTTTTCTGTTCTTTCATCTAGAAAATAGTCTTAGTTAAATTTTGGATCTGCCAGTTGGCCCTTTATTTTATCTTTAGTCTCTGATGTTCTGAGTCTTTCTTTTCATTCTACTTTCTGTGAGAGTCTCTTGACTTAATCTTCTAGCCCTTCTATTGAATGTTTTGGTTTGTCAGATTTTTTTTATTATTATTTCCAGGAACCCTTTTCTTTTTTCCTGACTGTGTTCTCTCCAGAGCATCTTGTTCTTGTTTCATGGATGTTATAACTTCCCAAATCTCTGTGCTGATGTTCGAGTTTTCCAATTTATAGTTTATAATTGTTGGAGGTTCTGTTCTATTTTCTTAATTATCTTAGGTCATATTGTTTACTGCACTTTGGTTTTTATCTCTCACGTTTTATCACAGAAATTTTCCTAATGTACAGTGACTCGTTATTGCCCAGGCATCTTTAACACCGAGACTGATCAAACTCTACAAAGGCAGGACTTATAGGCTATCACATTTCACTTTAGGGTGAGTGAGAGAGAAGATGGTCTTTGTGATTTCAAGCCCCTAAGATCAAGGCTGTAGTAGACTTTTCACTAGGGCACAAAAACCCTCATTAGCTGCCCCAATTCTACCCAGAAAATATGTGCTATGTTTACATTGAAGTCCTCTTTTTGTGGAGAGGAATTCAATAGACCTTCACATATTCAATTAAGCCCCACAGGGCCAGGACTAGGTAAGACAAGAGACAGATATAGTTCACAATATTTAAGGAAGCACTTTTAGTCCATATTTTCATTTGTGCATTCAGAAAACATGTCTTGAGTGCCCAGTATGTACCAAGCACTTTTATAGGTGATAGGGATTCAAAGTGAAAAAAACAAACAAAAATCTCTAGCCTCATGGAGCTTAGACCATCTATGGTTTGACATTTTTCAGTCAACTATTAAGATATTTGAAACACAAAATATGAGTACTTTAACTCTTATGAAAAGACAAAAATACTAAAAAGAATATTTTAATAGTAATTCCAGTACTGAACACACATATTGTCCAGAATTTCAGTACATATCAGTCATTCATTGGTTAATACACAATAAAGTGCACTTTGAAATAGGCAGTGAAGATTTATTCATCAAATATTTATTATGCACCTACTATGGGCCAGGCAATGTTTTGAGTGCTGGGGATAGAATGGTAAACCAAATGCTATTCCTGCCCTCAATGAAATCCAGTCTATTTTGGGAAGACACTGAAAAACAGGCCATATATGGTAAGTACCATGATAAGGCAAGCACATTGGACCAGAGGGAAGGAAGAGAGGTGTCAGGAAATATTCCCAAACAAGTAATATCTAAGCCGAAGCTGAAGAGATGAGCAGGAGTTAACCAGATAGGAAGGTAGACAAAGATTGCTTCAAGCCAAGGGTATAATTTGCAAAGGCCTATGTGAGAATGTGAGTGTGGCAATTAAGTACATAGTTTACAGGCCATATAGAACTACCACACAACCACACAATAGAAGCTATAAAGCAACCAGCTAACAGTTTCATGATAGGGTCAAAACTGCCCATATCAATATTAACCTTGAATGCAAATGGTCTACATGCCCCACTTAAAAGGCACACAGAGGCAAACTGGATAAAACAAGAGACCCATCTCACATGTAACAACACCCATAGGCTCAAAGTAAAAAGGTGGAGAAAGTTCTGTCACACAAATGGAAAATAGAAAAGACCAAGGATCACTATTCTCCTATCAGATAAAACAAACTATAAACCAATAACAGGAAAAAAACAAACAAAGAAGGGCATTACCTAATGATAAAGGATGTAACTCAACCAGAAGACTTACCTATCCAAAATATATATGCAGTAAATATTGGAGCACCCATATTCATAAAACAAGTACTTCTAGACCTACAAAAAGACTTAGTCACACAATAATAGAGGGAGACTCCAACACCCCACTAACAGCATTAGACAGATCATCAAGGCAGAAAACTAGCAAAGAAATTATGGACTTGAATTCAATACTTGACCAACTGGACCTAATAGACATCTACAATATACTCTAACCATCAGCCACAGAATATACATACTTCTCTTCTGCACATTGTACATGCTCCATGATCAACCACATACTCAGCCATAAAGCAAATCTCAATACATTCAAAAAAATCAAAATTATATGAACCATATTCTCAGACCAAAGTAGAACAAAAACAGAAATAAATACCAAGAAGATCTCAGAAAACCACACAATTACATGTAAATTAAACACTCCTGAATGACTTCTGGATAAACAATGAAATTAAGGCAGAAGTCAAAAAATTATTTGAAATAAATGGAAACAGAGACACAACATATCAAAATCTCTGGGATAAGGCAAAAGCAGTAGTAAGGGGAAAGTTTATAATGCTAAACAATTTCCTTAAAAAGTTAGAAAGACCTCAATTAATGACCTAACACATACCTACAAAAAAAAAACAAAAAAAAAAAAAACAAGAAAAAATTAACCCCAAAGCTAGCAGAACAAACTAACCCCAAAGTTAACAAATGTCACAGCAGAACTGAATACAATTGAGACCCAAAAGTCTATACAATCAATAAAACCAAAAGTTGGTTTTTTTGAAAGAATAAACAAGATTGATAGACCACTAGTGAGATTAACAAAGAAAAAAAAAGAGAAAAGATCCAAAAAACATAATAAAAAACACAAATGTGACATTATAACCAAATCTCACAGAAATACAAAAGATCCTCAGAGGCTATTATGAATACTTCTATGCACACAAACTAGAAAACCTAGAGTAAATGGATAAATTCCTGGAAACACACAATCTCCCAAGATTGAATCAAGAAGAAATTGAAACCCTGAACAGACCAATATTGAGTTCTGAAATTGAATCAGTAATTTAAAAACCCACAAGTCAAAAAAAGCCCCAGACCAGATGGATTCACAGCCAAATTCTACCAGATGTATAAAGAAAAGCTAGTACCAATTCTACTGAAACTATTCCCAAATATTGAGCAGGATGGACTCTTCTCTAACTCATTCTACAAAGCCAGCATCCCCCAACAGAAAATATGCCAAAGACACAATGATAAAAGAAAACTACAGGCCAATATCAGAGAAATTCAAATCAAAAACCACACTGAGACACCATCTCACACCAGTCTGAATGGCCATTATTAGAAAGTCAAAAACAACAGATGCTGGTGAGGATGTGGAGTAAAGGGAATGCTTATACACTGTTGGTGGAAGTGTAAATTAGTTCAGCCACTGTGGAAAGCAGTCTGGAGATTTCTCAAATAATCTAAAACAGAACTATCATTTAACCCAACAGCCCATTACTGGGCATATACCCAAAAGAAAATCAACTGTTCTGCCAAAAATACACATGCACTTGTATGTTCATCATGGTGTTATTCACAATAGCAAAGACATGGAATCAACCCAGTTGCCATCAACAATGACCAGATAAAGAAAATGTGGTACATATACACCATGGAATACTAGACAGCCATAAAAAAGAATGAGAACACGCCCTTTGCAGCCACATGGATGTGACTGGAGGCCATTATCTCAAGCAAATTAATGTAAGAGCACAAAATCAAACACTATATGTTCTCACTAATAAGTGGGAGCTAAACATTGGGTACTCACAGTCATAAAGCTGCAACAATAGACACCAGGGACTGCTACAGCAGGGAGGTAGGGAGTGGGGTAAGGGTTGAAAAACTACCTGTTCAGTACTATGTTCACTCCCTGGGTGATGGAATCAATCACACCTCAAACTCCACATTATGCAATGTACCCATGTAACAAACCTGCACAAGTATCCCTTGAATCTAAATTGAAGTTGAAATTATTTTTAAAAAATTAATCAAACAAAATAGAAAAACAAAAATGAGTGTGGTTCATTTGGAAAGACTCTAAGGAGTACTGTATGGCTGAAGTATCTGGTTCATGTGACCAAAAATTAATCTGGAAAGAGAATAAGGGGCTAGGTCCTCAATGACTTTGTCTACAAGAGGCCAAACTCTTCTATACAATTACTAAGGCTTCTTTCCTCACTTCTGGATGATTTGCCTATTGCACTCTAAAAGTATCTGAAATCACAAAAGGAGGAATTTTCAGGAAGAGCATCAATTGGTCAATACATTTAGATTTTTGACTTGCTCATCACAACATAAAAACAGAATCCCTCCTTGTCTTGCTAGAATTCACCCTCGAGAGAGAGACATAGAGAGAAACATAGAGAGAACGAGACAGAGAATGAGAAAGAGAAAGCAAACTCTATTTTTAGGGAAATTAAGAGAACCCAAGCCACACCTTTTTGAATTAGGTGTAATTGCAACCAAACTGGGAAAAGAAAGAATTATGGTGGGGGATAGGGAGTAGATAGTTACAGGGGAGGGGTAAAAAAGGGAGAAGAGACAAGATAATACAAAGAGAGCGCTCACAGTGGTTAAAATCTCACAGGAAAAAAAGCCCACTAACACACAATTCTTAGAAGGAAGGAATATAATCTTTATTTACTATAATAGTAAAGGGTGTGAGTCAACTGTCAAAAGGAAGTTCCTGGACTTGGTTTGATCCCAGAGACAAAGAAGGCAAAACTAAACAAGGAATTCCAGAGACAATAAAAATTTCCAGGAAACATGCTGACTCTGGTTAGCAGAGAGAAAAAGTTTGACCTATTGCCATAGGCTGGTGCAAGGTAATAGCTAATCACATTTAATACGAAATCCTGAATCAGAACAAAGAAATCACCCTTACGCTTCTTCCAAAATGAACCTTCTGCAATTAACTGATCAAAGAAAAATTCAGTTCTGACAATAATGAATAACTTTAAAAAAAAAAAACTTTATTGAAAAGGGAAGGTTTGTACACTGCTGGTAGGAATACAAATTAGTACCACTTGTACACTGCTATACACAGCTTGTACATTGCTGGTAGGAACACACAATTCCTTTATGGAAAACAATATGGATATTTCTCCAAGAACTGAAAGTAGTTCTACCATTGAATCCAGCAATCCCACTACTAGGTATCTACCCAAAGGAAAATAAGTCATCATATAAAAAGACACCTGTATACATATTATTATCAAAGCACAATGCACAAATGCAAAGATACAAAACCAAGCTAAAATGCCCATCAACTGATGAGGAAATAAAGAAAACGTGGTATATATACACCATGGAATACTATTCAGCCATAAAAAACAAATAAAATGGTTTTTTGCAGCAACTTGGATGAGGTTGGAGCCCGTTATTCCAAATGAAATAACTAATAAATGGAAAACCAAATATCATATGTCCTCACTTATAAGTGGAAGCTAAGCTATGGGTATGCAAAGGCATATAGAGTGGTAAAACAGGCATTGCAGATTCAGAAGTGAGGGGGGTGGAAGGAGGGAAAGGGATAAAAATCTACAAATTAGATAAAATGCACACTAATCAGGTGATGAGTGCACTATAATCTCAGACTCCACCACTGCAATTTATCCATGTAGCAAAAACCACTTGTACCCCAAATGCTATTGAAATAAAAATATATTAAAAATAAAATAAAAAGAAACCTCTATAGGAATCATACAATGATATCATAAGAAAAAAAGTACAGAAAAAAATAATAAAAGATGAAGTACGTTCACTAGTAATAATGCAGAAGAAAACTGTGACCAAACATTTTCTCATTAATTTAAAAAAGGAAAATTGGATGAAGCCAACAATCCTATAAAGCAATAACACAAGACAGAAACTCGGGGAGGAGGTATTTAGAAAATCAGCAGAGAATAAAGCAATATGGCAGTGTTCAAAAAAGAAGGAAAAAATAGAGCTACTGCAGAAACTAAAGTGAAATTGGAGAGAGCACTGGGGTAAAAAGAAACTGCAGAAAACACAGTAGTCCCATATCTCCCCACATCCTAGTGATTTAAAGAGGAATAGAAGTAAGAAAAGTCATTTAAAAAATCAAAAAATCTTAAGGATTAGAGAGAATATTTATAAATTAAATTGCCATTTGCCCCCTTCTAAACAATAGCTATAAACAAGGGGAATATGACATTTGAACATAGAGTTCTAGAAAAAAATGAAACAGAGCAAATATTTTAAAATACTATTCAAAAAAACTTTTGTGAAAAAAGGAGAATCAAACCTACACATTGGAAGAGCACATAATGGGAAAATTGATTCAAAATGGTCAATATTGAGGCTGAGCATGGTGGCTCATGCCTGTAATCCCAGCACTTTGGGAGGCAGAGGCAGGCAAATCACTTGAAGTAAGGAGTTCAAGACTAGCCTGGCCAACATGGCAAAACCCCATCTCTACTAAAAATACAAAAATTAGCCAGGTGTGGTGGTGCACATATGTAATCCCAGCTACGTGGGAAGCTGAGGCAGGAGAATCACTTGAACCCAAGAGGCGGAGGTTGCAGTGAACAAAGATGGGGCCACTGCACTCCAGTCTGGGGCAACGAAGTGAAACTCCATCTCGAAAACAAAAACAAAATGGTCAATATTGAGATATATGCTAATAAAGTTATTGCTCTTATTTATCAAGGATAAAGAAATGTTTGAACAGAAAGGCAAAAAGATCCACTCAAGTGACATTAGCAAGATGGTAGAATAGGAAGTCCCCACCCTTGCTTCCCCACAAAAAAGCCAATTTAATGACGATATGTGAAACAAAACACCTTTATAAGAATTATATGATCCATTTAAGAGGTTGCAATATCGCAGGTGGGTGCAAATCCAAAAACAGCGACATTGAAACAGATAAGGAGATCTATTTTACTTTACCACATTAGTTCCTCCCCAAAGCCAGCACAGCTCAGCACCTGGAAGAAAATATCCTGGTTTGCAACAATTCCCTTGGAAGAAAAAGAGGGTGGAATATGAGTCCAATGTTAACTTTTTGAAGAGCTACCAGAGGAATTGGTTTCTGTGTCATCCATGTGAAGTGCTGATAGAGCTAGCAGAGACTGGATATCTGAGAGATAGTGAGAACAATGAAGATCAGGGGGCAAAAGGGTGGCTTCTTGCAGTTAACATGGTTTGGCACAGTAAGGAGAAGATGCAAAACTTGAGACTTTTCCCTCAGGAGTGAAGAAGAGGAGTAGAATATTTGTCTAATGTTCCAGCTTTGTGGAGAGCTGCCCAAGAAACTGGTATCTTTCTCACCTGACTCATGGTGCTAATAGGGAGCCAAGATACTTAGGATGGTGATGGCTGCTGAGAAAAAGCAAATAATGGAGATTGCTGCTGTAGAACCAGAGAACTTGCAATGCTACAGCCAGGGAAAGAAAGAGATTATAAATTCCTGAAAAAGAAAAAGGCAAGACTTTCTAACCGAGAAATTACATACGCAGGCCAGGACCAGAAAAGATGAATCTCTCCCATCCCCTCAAAAAAGGCTACAGAGACTCTCCCATCTGATTGATTGATGCAGGTCTTCTACTGTCCAAAGCTAGTCCACAGGAAAAGAAAAGGTCTGTTCTTTCAGTACATATATCTCAACACAAACTCACAAGACACACAAAGAAAACAGGAAAACATAGCCCAAAGAAATGAACAAAATAAGACCAGGCGCGGTGGCTCATGCCTGTAATCCCAGCACTTTGGGAGGCCAAGGTGGGTGGATCACGAGGTCAGGAGATCGAGACCATCCTGGCTAACACGGTGAAACCCTGTCTCTACTAAATAACACAAAAAAGTAGCCAGGCGAGGTGACGGGCACTAACCAGGAGGCTGAGGCAGGACGACAGCGTGAACCCAGGAGGCAGAGCTTACAGTAAGCCGAGATCGCGCCACTGCACTCCAGCCTGGGGGACAGAGCGAGACTCTGTCTCTAAAAAAAAAAAAAAAGAAACGAACAAAATAAAATTCCAGAAATTAGTCTAAACAAACAGAGGTATATGAATCACCTGGCAAAGAATTTAAAACAGCTGTTGTAAAGATGCTCTACAAGCTCAAGAAAATGATGCATAAGCAAATTAACAAAAAATTTTTTATCTTTACAGATATCAATAAAAAGATTTTTTAAATTTTTTAAAAACAAATTTCGGAGCTGAAGAATATAATAAATGAATTGAAAACTTCACTACAAGGGTTCAACAGCAGACTTGATCAAAGAGGAAAAAAAATTCACCAAAGACAAGTCATTTGTAATTAACCAGTTAAGGGGAAAAAAGAGAAAAAGAATGAAAAAGGTGAAAAAATCTTAATGGACTCATAGGCCACCATTAAACAAAATAGCTTATGCATTATGAGAGTTTGAGGACAAGAGAGATGGAAAGGACCAGAAAGCCTATTTAAATAAATAATGCCTGATAGCTTCCCAAATCTGGAGAAGGAAATGGAGATCCATATTCAACAAGCTCAAAGATCACCAAATTAAAATGAAGCAAAAAAAAATCCACACTAAAATATAATCAAATTGTCAAAAGTCAAAGAGAATTTTAAAAGCAGAAAGAGAAACGCAACTCATCATGTACAAGGGAACCTCCACAAGATTATCAGTAGATTTTCCAGCAGAAACCTTGCAGTCCAGGAGGGAATGGGGCAATATTTTCAAAAGGCTGAAAAAAAATCTGCCAACAAAGAATAACAGACCCAGCTAAACTCTCCTTCAAAAATGAAAGAGAGAGAAAGACTTTCTCAGACAAAAGCTTAGGGAGTTAATAACCACTAGACCTGCCTTACAAGAAATGCCAAAGGAAGTCTTTCACATTGAAATGAAAGGATGCAAAACAGCAACATGATAACATGAAAAATATGAAAGTTATTGGTAAAGGTAAATATATGGATGAATATGGAATACTGTATTACTGTAATGGTGGTAGTTAAATCACTTTTCATTCAAATATAAAAGTTGACAGACAAAACTATTTAAAATAACTATAACCACAATAGCTTAAAGGTACATAATATGAACACATGTAAATTGTGACAACAATAATAAGAAAAGGAAGATTTAAAAGTATAGCATTTTTGTATGTGATTAAATTTAAGTTATCAACTTAAACTATCATAACTATAAAATGTCTTATGTAATCTCCAAGGCAACCAGAAAAAGTACCTATAGAACTTATATAAAAGAAAAACAGAAAGGAATCAAAGCATCTCAATACAAAAGACTGACAAAACACAAAGGAAGACAGCAAGAGATAAAAAGATAGATAAAAGAACTATTATATAACAGAAAATGAGTAACAAAATGGTAATAGTAAATCCTTTCCTGTAATAATTACTTTAAATGTGAATGGATTAAGTTCACCAATTAAAAGATATAAAGTGATTAAATGGATTTTTAAAAAATCATCACCCAACCATATGCTGCCTGAAAGAAACTCACTTGAGATTTAAGGATACACATAGTCTAAAAGTGAAGGGATGGAAAAAAATATTCCATGAAAATAGCAAACAAAAGAGAGAAGAGGTGGTCATATTTAAAAGAGACACAACGGACTTTAAGTCAAAAACCATTACAAGAGACAGATAGGGACATTTCATAAAAGGGTCAATCCACCAGGATGATATAGCAATTATAAGTCTACATGCCCCCAACATCAGATCATCCAGGTGTCAATATTTCACTTTCAACACTAGATAGGAAATCCAGACAGATCAATAAGGAAACAGAGGATCTGAACAACCCTATAGACCAAATGAACCCAACATATACACAACAAAGCATTCCACCCAACAACAGCAGAATGCATATCCTGTGTCAAGGTAGTACAGACTTTTGCCAAGAAGAGATCACAGGTTAGAGCACAAAAGAAATCTCAACAAATTTAAGATTAAGATTATGTCAAATATATTTTCTGATGACAATGTGATGAAACTAGAAATCAATAGCAAAAGGAAAAGTGGAATCCTTACCAAAATGTGGAAATTAAACAATATTCTCAAATAGCCATTGGCTCAAAAAAGAAATTTGAAAATATTTCAAAACAAATGAAAGTGAAAATACAACATACCAAACCTCATGGCATATAGCAAAAGGAGTACTAAGGAGGAATTTCATAGCAATAAATGCATATAATTAAAAGGAGAAAGATCTCAGACAATTTAGTTTTATACCTCAAAGAACTAGAGACATGTAACAAACCTGTATATGTACCCCCTGAATCAAAAATAAAAGTTGAAATTATTTTAAAAAATAACTAGAGAAAGAGGGACAAACCAAGCCCAAAGTAACCAGAAAGAAAGGAATCACATAGATTAGAGAAGAAATAAATACAATAAGAAAAACAACAACAGTAAGAGTTGGTTTTCTGAAAAGAAACATTGGACAAAACCTTAGCTAGACTAAGAAAAAAAGAGAAAAAGCTCAAATAAATAAAACCATGAAGGAAAGAAAAAGCATTACAAATGATGACAGAAATTAAGAGAATCTTAAGAGACTTATGAAAAATTATAGACCAACAAAGTGGAAACACTAGATAAACAGACAAACTCCTAGAAACATATAACCTACCAAAACTAAATCATGAAAAATAGAAAGCCTAAGCATACCCATAGCTAGTATAGAGACTGAATCAGTAATCTGAAACCTCCCGACGAAGAAAAGCCCAAGACCAGATGGTTTCACTGGTGAATTCTACCAAACATGTAGAGTATAATTAATGCCAATCCCACTCAAACTCTTCCAAAAAAATTGATCAAGAGGGAACACTTCCAAACTCATTTTGAAGGCCAGTATTATTCTGACAACAAATCCAGACAAAGACAACACAAGAAAAGTATACTACAAGCTGATTACACCAATTAACATGCAAAAATCCCCAACAAAAGACTAGTAAATTGAATCACATTAGAAGGATCATATGCCACAACAAAGTGGGATTTATTCCTGGGATTGAAGGATGATTCAACATACTAAAATCAATGTGAAACACCATATTCACAGAACAAGAATAAAATTACATGATCATCTCAAAATATGCAGAAAAAGCATTTGACAAAATTAAACATCCATTCATGATTTAAAAAGAAACTCTCAACAAAAAAGGAACAGCAGAAAAATACCTCATCATAATAAAGTCCATACATGAAAAACCCACAGATAACATCATACTCAATGGCAAAAAACTGAAAGCTTTTTCTGTAAAATCAAGAACATGGCAGGGATGCCCATTCTCATCACTTCTACTTAATGTTTAATACTAGTGGTCCTAGCCAGTGCAGCTAGACAAGAAAAAGAAAGAAAAGGCATCCCAATTGGAAAGGAAGAAGTAAAACTATCCCTATTTGAAGATGACACTATCTTACATACCCTAGGTGCACCATTTTTTAAAACTATTAGAACTAATAAATGAGTTCTGTAAAGTTACAAGATAAAAAATTTTTAAAAGTAAAGTTGCAGCATACAAAAATCAGTTGCATTTCTATATAGGAACAACAAGCAATCCCAAAAAATGAAGAAAATTATCTCATCTAAAGTAGCATCAAAAAGAACACAACACTAAGGAATAACATTAATGAAGGAGATGAAAGACTTGCAGTAAATTCTTATAATTATATGCTGCCTTTGCATTCATTTTGAATATAAGTTCAACTTTCTCAGTCCAAAAGCAGGGCTCAGTCATCCTTAACACACTTCCCAGATCTATATCACATACAAATGGACTAAGGCAGTAGCCATACATTAGAACTTACAGGCATCTTCTCTTGCCTAGTAGAGTGGGTTTCCCACTTTCCTGTTGCTTCCTTTAAACAGATCATTCAAGCATTTGCCTGTGAGCTTAAAATGACTCAAACTCCATTTCCTTACATATCCTTTTTTTTTTTTTTTTTTTTTTTTTAATCTCTCTGCCTGACTCTTCCTTCCTGCTTCATGTCACCCAGGGAGGAAGGACTGCCCTCCTAACCTATTACACCCTCTTGCAGGATCTCTAAGTAAAAATATTTGAACTTATTTCTTATCATGGTGGTGTATTGAATTTACATTTTCCATCTGAAGAAGCAGGGGCTGCCCCAGACTGGGTTGTTCCTGGAACACAAGGCCTAGCTTCCAGCACCGGGACAATGGTCAGCCAGGCATAAACTAAACACTGGTCAGACAAGAGCCACAGGAGTGTCTGCCAATACAAACAAGTTTCCCACGTGAGGGACTCCTTGGCAAATGATTGGACAACTAGGCATTAGGTCACCCACCAGGTAAAAGAAATATCCCCTGAAAGGCACACTGTAAACATCCATGTCCAGCTCTCTTTCATTTCTATAAGGGTAAGGCTGTTGCTAGCTGCTCTGGTGCTGAAGCCCCAATTTGAACTGAGGGCTCTCAAAACCCTTGTACACTGAAAATTAGAAAACATTGATGAAGCCAGGTACAGTGGCTCATGACTATAATCCCAGCACTTTGAGAGGCCAAGGTAGGCAGATCACAAAGTCAGGAGATTGAGACCATCCTGGCCAACATGATGAAACCCTGTCTCTACTAAAACACAAAACACTAGCCGGGCATGGTGACACGTTCCTGTAGTCCCAGCTACTTGGGAGGCCGAGGCAGAGGAATCGCTTGAACCTAGGAGGCATAGGTTGCATTGAGCTGAGATCTCACCACTGCACTCCAGCCTGGCGACTGGTGACAGAGTGAGACTCTGTCTCAAAAAAAAATTAAAAAAAAAAGAAAGAAAGAAAACATTGATGAAAGCAATTAAAGACACAAATAAATGAGTATGTATCCAATGGTCATGGAGTAGAAGACTTAATATTGTTAAAATCTCCATATTGCCCAAAGTGAACCATAGAAATCCCTATCAAAATTTCAATGGCATTTTTTTTTTACAGAAGTATAAAAAAACAAAATTCTAAAATTTGTGTGGAACCACAAATGACCCCAGATAGCCAAAACTATCTTGAGGAATAAGGACCAAGCTGGGGTCCTCACACTTCCTGATTTCAAACATGTTACAAGCTACAGTCATCAAAGCAGTGGGGTACTGGTATAAAGATAGACCAGTGGAATAGAATAGAGAACACAGAAATAAACCCACACATAAACAGTTGAATGAATTTCAACAAGGGTTCCAAGCTTACACAACAGGGAAAAGATAGACTTTTCAACAAACAGAGTGAGGAAAACTAGATATGCACAGGCAAAAGAAAAAAATGGACCATTACCTTACATCTAACACAAAAATCAAATTAAAATACATTGAAGACTTAAACATAGTCCTGAAACTATAAAACTCCTAGAAGAAAACATGGAAGAAGAGCTTCATAACATTGGTCTTGACAATGACTTCTTGCATAGCCATGACAACAAAAGCGCAGACAATGAAAGCAAAACAAATAAGTGGAACTATATCAAATTTAAAAGCCTCTGCTCAGCAAAGGAAATAATCAACAGAGTGAAAAGGCAACTTATGGAATGGGAGGAAATATGTGCAGATCATATATCTGATAAGGGGTTACTAGCCAAAATATGTAGGAACTCCTAGCAACTCATAGCAAAGGTGGAAGGAAAGGGAAGGGAAGGGAAGGG
>NW_022162511.1:0-5352 GCF_008728515.1 Papio anubis | reverse complement strand
TGCAAACGCTACAGAAAAGATGATTCTGTCCATTATTCTTCTAATCAGGCTGGGAAATTCAGATGTGGTGGCTTGAGTTTGTAGTTTCAGCTCCTTGGGAATGTAAAATGCCATTTCATTCACTGACTTTTGGTATTTGCTTTAAAGTTCCTTCATTACACTTTTCTAATTAGATTAGTGCATCAATGACATTTTCTAGTTTCTAGAGTAACGTTTGCCCTGAGATTATGTATAATAATAACCTCAAAGATCAACATTACTCATCATCAAATAAACATTTCTCTTACCAAATGAACATTTTCATCACTGACAAGAAAGTACCCCTTTCTAGCCCTGCAAGAAAATATATATATGTATATGATAGACTTACATATACATATCTACTGTATAATTGTATACATGTATGTGTGTACATATGTGTATATATATGTGTATATATGTAATAAATTATGTGTGTGTGTGTGTGTGTATATTTGCCGACTTGTAATCATAAAGCTTTTGAGCATTGTACAGAAGTCAACCACACTGGGTCCCTCTTTAAATCTGAAAAACTCAATTAGGCCAGACACTTTCCTTCACAGTGGTAGTCTTAGTACTTTGGGAAGCCAAGGCAGGCAGATTACTTGGTTTCAGGAGTTCAAAATCAGCCTAAGCAACTTGGTGATATCTATTAAGATGCAAAAAGTTAGCTGAGTGTAACGGTCTGCACCAGTAGTCCCTGCCACCTGGGACACTGAGGTGAAAACATCTTCAGAGCTGTGATTGTGTTGCTGTAATCCAACCTTCGCAATGAAGAGAAGTGCTGCCCCTCCCCAACCTTACACACATACAAAGAGTAATAACATCTTGATTTTGTTTCCTTTGTTTCATTCATTTTATCTAGGCCTATTTTGTGTCATGCATGGCAGTACAACAGTGTCTCACAACTTTTTACTATCTACTGTAGTATAGAGCTCTTTCTAGTTTCTAAAACAAGCTGCACCTCTCATAAGAGTTTATTGTTCTTTCAAGTAGGTACTTCTTAGATATCTCAGAGGTAGAAAGAACAAGGAATCTTCTGATTTCTGGGCTGCCTTCTGTTTCACTCATAGCAGCTCCCTTCTCTGCATTAGCGTATCACCTGGATTTCTTTTAAATATCTGCAGTGCACCTGTAATGCACTGACTCCCCATTACATCTCTCACTGCAAGGTTCTAGATTCCACAGCTAAACTGTAAACTTAGGGTCGTTTGTGTAATTTGCATATGTAATTCCTATTTACCTATTTCAGTACTATAGCCTCATGGGTGACTAACTCTCATTTTTCCTTGCATCATCAAGTTATGTTTATTTCCTTGATCTACTCAAAACATTTTTTTTTTTCTGAAATCTAGTCAACCTTTCTGTTCTTGTTCATTCAAATTGTTATAACACTATGAGTTTCTCTCTTCCAAACTTTCACTCAATAATTTGTGTGTGCATGCATCTATGTGTGATTGGTTGCAAACAATTGGCACCAGGGACCGGTTTTGTGAAAGACAATTTTCTATTATCTTCACAAGAAAACAAAACAAAACAAAAATGTAAAGAATATATGTTTATTATTTGTTTCTTGCTTTTGCTATAAATGTGAAAAATCTTTTAATACTTTAAATGCAGACACTGACAATTATCACTATCTTCTTGATTCTTTGGAACAGTATATTCAATGAACAGGGCAAATCCACATTGTTGTAAGATGTGATAAAATGTATGTTTTGTTTAGTTTTGAAAAAAAAAAATCTCACTGAACAAAACCAGAAGACATTAGAGTTGTTTGTGCTCATCCACAAAATTGACTTGTGGTTTCTCCTTACTGTTTGAGTGGTATCAAACAGGTAGTCAAGATGATAACTGGTTTAAAGGAAAATAATGTTGACAAAAAACATCGAGTGACTTGAAGAAAAGTGATTCTTATTAAATGAATAATTTCGGATGTAAACATTCTCACAGGGTGTTTTCATCTCTCCTCTGAAATAAATAGCAATTTAATGATTGAATATTGAACAGTTGATAGAAGAAAACGTTATTCCTTTTCTACTCTAGATACCTCTTGAAGTAAAAACTGCCGTCATTTTATGTGGCTACAACAGATCTTAACAACCACGTGTAGTTTCACAAACAGATTTCATTCTTTCGGCCTAACCAGGCCTTTTTATGTCTTTGGAACTTGTTTGAGAGTTGGAATGATAAAGTATCTTTGAAGATGTTGTATGTTAACTAACATGGATATCTTTCTTCGCCTTCATAACTTCTCACCTCCAAGCTGCCTGTATTTTTGTGAACCTAGCTGCCATTTAGATTGTGGTTTATTAAGAACATCATACTACCTGCTCTTGACACTTATCAGAAATGAAACAATTTGTTATCACCCTTTCTCTCACTCTTAATACACACCTCTTAACGTAACTATACATAGATCTTAAAATTTTTTATAAGACAGTGAGACTGAACTGGCCCAAAGTTGGAAACCCCATCTCCATTAAATATAAAAATTACCCAATCTTTGTGGCAGATGCCTGAAAAATTAGCTACTGGGGAGGTGAAGACAGGTGAATTCCTTGAATCTGAGAGGCACAGGTACAGTGAGCCTATAATCCGGCCATTGCACTGTAGCCTACGGGAAGGGAGTAAAATTCCATATCAAAAAAAAAAAAAATTGAGAATTAAACTTATTAGCATCTGTGCGTCTCTTAGTCTATTGTCTCCTCTTTAAGTGTTATAAGTATCAGCTGCTATTATTATTGCTTATCATATATCTTCAATTTACCCACATCAAACTCTGCTTAATAGTATAAAAGAAAACATCAGAGCAGTAACACAGTCAGATGGTAGTGAGTATATGGAACCACAAAAGCATCTGTGTCTGCGTCAGTAATGTTTTCTAATTTTCTAATTTCTAATTTTCTAATGTTTCTAATTTTCTAATGTTTTCTAATTTCTAATTTTCAAGAAATTAGTTACCTTTTACAACCACAGATTCTGCAAACACATACTTCTCAAAATCTAAACCCTACCTAGTGTAAGCATTTACATTTACTTCTTATGATAAGTAATTTGTGTTTGGCTTGTAGGATTTCTTTTTAGAAGGTGTCAAATGTGTTTAACCTCTTTCTTCAGTCTTCTTCCTTTTTTTGTAAAATCATTAGCTCTAATTATATGAATGTGTTGACTTTTTGGTTTAGTTATTTCAAGGTAAAATATGTAAGATATCTGTACCTTAAAATATTGGTTTTTAATATATGGAAATATGGAAGAACATTTACTTATTATATTAATTATTACTTTTTATTCAAGCAGTTTGAAACACGAGTTAATGAAGTAGGGAGATAATCACAAAGATTTAGTCTTAACTAACAAATATCTTATTAATAACTTGAAAATACAAATTTTTTTGACTGTATGTGTAATTTCTATTTGAAGAGTAAAATTAGTTTTCTGCCTGACAAAAAAGAATTTACTATACAAATTTCCTCTATATTCCTCATTACCACTGGATTTTACACCAAAAAATAAAAAGTTTGTGTTCCTGCCAATGACTGGTAATGGCTTTGGATTTCTTTCATAGTGTACTTATTTTCTTTTATTTATTTTTATTTTTTGAGACAGAGTGGCGCTCTGACACCCAGGCTGGAGCGCAGTGGTGCGATCTCGGCTCACTGCAACCTCTGCCTCCCAGGTTCAAGACAGTTTCCTGTCTCAGCGTCCAGAGTAGATGGGACTACAGGCCCTCGCCACCACACCAGGCTAGTTTTTTGGTTTTTTGGGTTTTTTTCTTTTCTTTTTTTGTCTTTTTGGTGGAGACGGGGTTTCACTTTGTTAGCCAGGATGATCTCCATCTCCCAGTCTCATGATCCGCCCGCCTCAACCTCCCAAAATGCTGGGATTACAGGTGTGAGTCACTGCACCCGGCCGATTTGGTTGTCTATTATACTGCCTTATATTTTCCTAATTGAAAAAATATTATTTCAATTTCTAAATATACCAAAAACATTTTGGCAGGAATTGTGGGAAAATTCTTGTGAAACATAAAATTCTCTAATCTAAATATGCATTCATTATTTAAAAATTGGCTCCTACTCCAATAAATTTGTATCACAGCTCATTCTACCTCATCATTCAGTATTAAGTTTTATCTATTCCAAACAAAATCTTAACACAGAACTAAAAAGGTGCATCATATTTTACACCAGATTTTGTTTCCCATTGATAATTCCAAAAATTTTGAAAGCCAAGGGGAAAAGGACACTTGAGGCCAGGAATTTGGATCTCAGTTCAGCAAAATAGTGAAACACCATCTTTACAAAAAGTGTGTAAAAATTAGAAAGATGTGGCAGCTCAACAGTGGTAGTCTTAGCACTTTATGAGGCCAAGGTGGGTGGATCACTTTAGGCCTAGAGTTGGAGGCAAGCCTGAGTAACACGGCAGTATTCTGTCTCTAAGAAAAAATTAAAATAAATAAATAAGTTAAATAATCAGCTGTGACTACTGGGCTTTTGTTCTAGATGCAGCTAATTGGGAGGCTGAGGAAGCAGGATGACATGAGTCCAGGAGTTAGAAGCTGCAGTTAGTGATGAGAGCACCACTGTATTCATTCCGGCTACAGTATTATAGAGTTTGTCTCTTAAAAGAAAAAATAAAATGACTAGTCTTAAGTTAGTACTAATCATAAAAGTATAGAGTACATTGTAATAACTTGACTTCACAAGTCTTTCAGCATTGTTTATATTAAAATAAGTTAAGACACTGTTACTGAACTAAAAAGTGTTTGATGTAAATTTTTGGAGACCTCCACACATTTGCATTTTACTTACTTCTTGACTGTGAAACTAAAGTAGAAGAGCTTTATTAATCAATCTGATATTTGTACTATTTTAGTCCATTTTCATGCACTTACAAAGATATATGCTAGACTGGGCAATTTATAAGGGGCAGGGGGGTTTATTGACTTAGAGATTTATATGTCTGGCAAGGCAAAGAGGAGCAAGTCACAGCTTGCACGGATGGCAGCAAGCAAAGAGAGAGCTTGTGCAGTGAAACACTGATGTTTAAAGCCATCAGATGTAATGAGACTTAAAATTACAAGAATAGCACAAATGAAAAAACAAGCAAACAAACAAACAAAAACACCTCTCCCCATACTGATTATTCCCTATCTTATTCCCCCACCAACACTTATGAAAATTCAAGATAAAATTTGCGTGGGGACACAGTCAAATCATATCATTCCAGCCACAGCCCCTCCAAAATCTGAAATCCTGACATTTCAAAATCAATCATGTTTTTCCAATAGCACTGCAATGTCTTAACTCATTCAAGCATTAACTCAATAGT
>NW_022162510.1:0-5369 GCF_008728515.1 Papio anubis | reverse complement strand
TCTTTGAAGACTATAGGGGCAAAGGAAATATCCTCCGATAACAAAGATAAAGAAGCTTTCTGAGAAACTACTTTGTGTTCTGTGAAATAATCTCACAGAGGTACAGCTTTCCCCTCAAGAAGCCTTTTGCTAAAACAGTTCTTGTGGAAATGGAAAAGGGATATTTGGAAGCCCATAGAGGGCTATGGTGAAAAAGGAAATATCCTCAGATGAAATCTGGAAAGAAGCTTTCTGAGAAACTTCTTAGTGTTCTGTTAATTCATCTTACAGAGTTACATCTGTGTTTCGTGGATCTCTTTGCTAGCCTTATTTCTGTGGAATCTGATAACAGATATTTCGATCCCTTTGAAGACTGTAGGGCCAAAGGAAATATCCTCTGACAACAAAGAGAAAGAAGCTTTCTGAGAAACTTCTTTGTGTTCTGTGAAATCATCTCACAGAGTTACAGCTTTCCCCTTAAGAAGCCTTTCGCTAAGACAGTTCTTGTGGAATTGGCAAAGTGATATTTGGAAACCCATAGAGGGCTATGGTGAAAAAGGAAATATCCACCGATGAAATCTGGAAAGAAGCTTTCCGAGAAACTGCTTACTGCTCTGTTAATTCACCTCACAGAGTTACATCTGTATTTCGTGGATCTCTTTGGTAGCCTTATTTCTGTGGAATCTCAGAACAGATATTTCGGATCCCTTTGAAGACTATAGGGCCAAAGGAAATATCCTCTGATAACAAAGAGAAAGAAGCTCTCTGAGAAACATCTTTGTGTTCTGTGAAATCATCTCACAGAGTTACAGCTTTCCCCTTAAGAAAGTCTTTCGAGACAGTTCTTGTGGAATTGGCAAAGTGACATTTGGAAAGCAGATAGAGGGCTATGGTGAAAAAGGAAATATCCTCAGATGAAATCTGAAAGAAGCTTTCTGAGAAACTGCTTAGTGTTCTGTTAATTCTATCTCATTGAGAGTTACAGCTTTCCGACAAGAAGTCTTTCGATAAGACAGTTCTTGTGGAATTGGCAAAGCGATAGCTTGGAAGCCCTCGTGAGGGCTACGGCAAAAAGGAAATATCCTCAAATGAAATTCGAAAGAAGTTTTGAGAAACTGGCTTAGTGCTCTGTGAATTCATCTCACAGAGTTACATCTGTATTTCGTGGATCTCTTTGCTAGCCTTATTTTTGTGGAATCTGAGAACAGATATTTCGATCCCTTTGAAGACTATAGGCCAAAGAAAATATCCTCCGATAAAAGAAGAGAAAGAAGCTTGAGAAACTTTGTGTTCTATGAAATCATCTCATAATCGCGTTTCAGCTTTCCGCCAAGAAGCCTTTCACATTGTGTTCTTGTGAATTGGCAAAGTGATATTTGAAGCCCATAGAGGGCTATGGTGAAAAGGAAATATCCTCAGATGAAATTCAAGAAGTTTTCGGAGACACTGCTTATGTTCTGTTAATTCATCTCACAGAGTTACATCTGTATTTCGTGGATCTCTCTTTGCTACCCTTTTATTTCTGTGGGAATCTGAGAACAGATATTTCGGATCCCTGGAAGACTATAGGTAAAACGAAATATCCTCCTCGGATAACAAAGAGAAAGAAGCTTTCTGAGAACTTCTTTTGTTCTATGAAATCATCTCACAGAGTTGTGCTTCCTCCTCAAGAAGATTCGCTAAGACACTTTTGAATTGGCAAGGTGGATATTATGGCCTATAGAGGGCTATGCGGTGAAAAGGAAATATCCTCAGATGAAATCTGAAAGCAGCTTTCTGGAGAAACTGCTTAGTGTTCTGTTAATTCATCTCACAGAGTTACATCTGTGCTTCGTGCATCACTTTTGCTAGCCTTATTTCTGTGGTATATGAGAAGAGATATTGATACCTTTTGAAGACTATATGGGCAAAGACATATCCTCCGATAACAAAGAGAAAGAATCTTCTGGAGAAACTTCTTTGTGTTTTTGTGAAATCATCTCACAGAGTTACAGCTTTGCTTCAAGAAACCTTGCTAACACAGTTCCTGTGGAATTCGCAAAGCGATATTTCAAAGCCCATTGAGGCTATGGTGAAAAAGGAAATATCCTCAGATCAAATCTGAAAGAAGCTTTCTGGAGAAAACTGCTTAGTGTTCTGTTAATTCATCTCACAGAGTTACATCTGCATTTCCTGACTTTGCTAGACTTATTTCTGTGGAACTGAGAATGATATTTCGATCCCTTTGAAGACTATAGGGCCAAAGGAAATCGATAACAAAGAAAAGAAGCTTGAGAAACTTTTGTGTTCTGTGAAATCATCTCACAGAGTTACAGCTTTCCACTCAAGAAGAATTTTGCTAAGACAGTTCTTGTGGAATTGGCAAAGTGATATTTGAAGCCCATAGAGGGTTATGGTGAAAAGGAAATATCCTCCTGATGAAATCTGGAAAGAAGCTTCTTGAGAAACTGCTTAGTGTTCTGTTTATGCATCTCACAGAGTTACATCTGTATTTCGTGCATCTCTTTGCTAGCCTTATTTCTGTGGAATCTGAGAACAGATATTTCGATCCCTTTGAAACTATAGGGCCAAAGGAAATATCCTCCGACAACAAAGAGAAAGAAGCTTTCTGAGAAACTTTTGTGTTCTGTGAAATCATCCCACAGAGTTGTTTTCCTCAAGAAGTCTTTTCCCTGAGACAGTTCTTTGTGGAATTGGCAAAGTGATATTTGAAGCCCATGCAGGGCTATGGTGAAAAAGGAAATATCCTCCCATGAATTCTGGAAAGAAGCTTGAGAAAACTGCTTAGTGATCTGTTAATTCAACTCACAGAGTTACGCCTGTATTTCGTGGATCTCTTTGCTAGCCTTATTTCTGTGGAAACTAAGAACAGATATTTCGATCTCTTTGAAGACTATAGGGGCAAAGGAAATATCCTCCGATAACAAAGAGAAAGAAGCTTTCTGGGAAACTTCTTGTGGTTTCAGAAATCATATTACAGAGTTACAGCTTTCCCCTCAAGAAGCCTTTCGCTAAAAACAGTTGTTGTGGTATTGGCAAAGTCATATCTGGAAGCCCATAGAGGGCTAGGTGAAAAGGAAATATCAACAGATGAAATCTGAAAGAAGCTTTCTGGAGAAACTGCTTAGTGTTCTGTTCATTCATCTCACAGAGTTACATCTGTATTTCGTGCATCTCCTTCCTAGCCTTATTTCTGTGGAATCTGAGAACAGATATTTCGGATCCCTTTTGAAGACTAGAGAAATAAAGGAAATATCCTCCTCAACAAAGAGAAAGAAGTTTGAGAAACTTCTTTGTGTTCTGTGAAATAATCTCACAGAGTTACAGCTTTCCACTCAAGAAGGTTTCGCTGAGACAGTTCTTGTGGAATTGGCGAAGTGATATTTGAAAGCCCTTAGAGGGCTATGGTGAAAAAGGAAATATCCCCGATGAAATCTGGAAAGAAGTTTCGGAGACACTGGCTAGTGTTCTGTTAATTCATATCTCACAGAGTTACATCTGTATTTCGTGGATCTCTTTGCTAGCCTTATTTCTGTGGAATCTGAGAACAGATATTTTCGGATCCCTTTGAAGACTATAGGCCAAAGGAAATATCCGGAGCAACAAAAGAAAGAAGCTTCCTTGAGAAACTTTTGTGTTCTATGAAGTCATCTCACAGAGTTACAGCTTTCCCCAATAAGAAGACTTTCGCTAAGACAGTTCTTGTGGAATTGCAAGGTGATATTATGGCCCATAGAGGGCTATGGTGAAAAGGAAATATCCTCAGATGAAATCTGAAAGAAGCTTTCTGAGAAACTGCTTAGTGTTCTGTTAATTCATCTCACAGAGTTACAACTGCATTTCGTGCATCTCTTTGTTAGCCTTATTTCTGGGGAATCTGAGAACAGATATTTCGATCCCTTTGAAGACTATAGGGCCAAAGGAAATAGTCCTCCGATAACAAAGAGAAAGAAGCTTGAGAACTTCTTTTTTGTGTTCTGTGAAAACATCTCACAGAGTTACAGCTGTCCCTGGGCCAAGAAGCCTTTCGCTACGAGAGTTCTGTGGAATAGGCAAGTGATATTTGAAGCCCTTAGAGGCTATGGTGAAAAAAGGAAATATCCCTCACATGAAATCTGGAAAGAAGCTTGAGAAACTGCTCAGTGTTCTGTAAATTCATCTCACAGAGTTACATCTGTATTTCGTGGATCTCTTTGCTGGGCCTTATTTCTGTGGAATCTGAGAACAGATATTTTCGGATCCCTTTTGCAGTCTATAGGGCCAAAGGAAATATCCTCCCATAACAAAGAGAGAGAAGCTTTCTGAGAGATCTTTTGTGTTCTGTGAAATCATCTCACAGAGTTACAGCTTTCCCCTCAAGAAGCTTATCACCAAGACAGTTCTTGTGGAATTGGCAAAGTCATATTTGGAAGCTCATAGAGGGCTATGGTGAAACAGAATTACCTGAGATGAAATCTGGAAAGAAGCTTGAGAATCTGGTTAGTGCTCTGTTAATTCATCTCACAGAGTTACATCTGTATTTCGTGGATCTCTTTGCTAGTCTTTTATTTCTGTGGATTCGAGAACAGATATTTCCGATCCCTTTGAAGACTATAGGGCCAATGGAAGTATCCCCGACAACAAAAAGAGAAAGAAGCTTTGGAGAAACTTCTTTGTGTTCTGGTGAAATCATCTCACAGTGTTACAGCTTCCTTCAAGAAGCCTTTCTTGCCAAGACAGTTCTTGTGGAATTGGCAAGTGATATTTGAAGCCCAGAGGCTGTGGTGAAAAAGGAAATATCCTCAGATGAAAGATGGAAAGAAGCTTTCTGAGAAACCGCTTAGTGTTCTGTTAATTCACCCAACAGAGCATCTGTTTTTCTTGGATCTCTTTGCTAGGCTTGTTTCTGTGGAATCTGGAGAACAGATATTTCGGATCCTCTTTGAAGACTACAGGGCCAAAGGAAATCCTCCGACAACATAGAGAAAGAAGCTTGAGAAACTTCTTTGTGTTCTATGAAATCATCTCACAGAGTTACAGCTTTCCCTTCAAGAAGCCTTTCGCTAAGACAGTTCTTGTGGAATTGGCAAAGTGATATTTGGAAGCCCATAGAGGGCTGTGGTGAAAAAGGAAATATCCTCAGATGAAATATGGAAAGAAGCTTTCTGAGAAACTGCTTAGTGTTCTGTTAATTCACCTCACAGAGTTACATCTGTTTTTCTTGGATCTCTTTGCTAGGCTTGTTTCTGTGGAATCTGAGAACAGATATTTCGGATCCCTTTGAAGACTACAGGGCCAAAGGAAATATCCTCCGACAACATAGAGAAAGAAGCTTTCTGAGAAACCTCTTTGTGTTCCATGAAATATCTCACAGAGTTACAGCTTTCCCGACAAGAAGCCTTTCGCTAAGA
>NW_022162509.1:2709-5374 GCF_008728515.1 Papio anubis | reverse complement strand
AAAAAAAAGAAAAGAAAAGAGCCTGTATCCATCCTGAAGGCTGTGTGACCACAGGGCTTCTAAAGGATGCTTCTGTGTTCCCAGAGTTAGGTGGGAGCTCCTGGAAGGCTCTCTTTTATCCCAGTGCTCTTGCTAAATGGAAAGCCCCTCTGTGTGACTGCAGTAGCTGGTGTGATCCTCTGGTCACTTGCACCAGAGCCTGGGAGGTCGTGGCTTGCAAAGCTCACCTCTCATAATGCGATGCCAATACATATTATCCAAAGTTGGTATGCCCGGAAAGAGAGTTTAATATTATTTAGAGAGGTGAAAAATAGCCACCAGTAGAATTAAAATCAGAAATAATGACAAGGATGGCCAGCAGAGTGGGGAAGTCCAGATTGGGGAATGTGCTGTTTCATTATAAGCGCTTTCAGCATTTGCTTACTTTGGTCTGAGCGAAAGAATTGTCTCCTTTTTTTAGGGCCATGTACAGCAAAGGACTGACCATCTGTCAGACACACTGGTCGGTTCTGGCAAAGCAGGATTGGAGGTTTCTGTCCTCAGGTGGGTGGGCAGGGACGGCAGCTTGCCGAAGGTATCCAACAGCACCAGGGGCAGGAAATGAGAAGTACTCAGTGATTGGTGGGATAATGGTATCTAGCACAATGATTCCTGCCAAAATCTGAATGGTGTGCAATAAATGAAAATGCTGCCCCAGTCAGATGGGACTAGCATTTTTCAGCAACCTTCAAGGTCTTGTGTCACAGGAATGAAGATCCGAGTATTTCCCACCCATGGGGGCGTTGGTGAAGGAGTTTTCAACCCTGGGCACCCTGGGCGGTGCTGAAAGCCTCTGCGTCACACCGCCTGCGTTAGTTGGGAAAGAGAGCGCCCACAGTTCCCTTTTAACCCTTGTCCTTTTGTACGACAGCAATTACTTTCCTGGAGATCAGAACCATGGCTGGTTTAACATCATCTTTGGAAATCCTAAAAGGCAATGAAGCAATTTTTCTCTTTTCATTTTTTTTTATAGCTGTGTCAGTTTGAAATTTTATTTTCATGTCAGTTCTAATAGTATGTCTGCTTGACATAGTTTCTATTAAATGGGCTTGATGAGAAGCTATTTAAAAATTCAGATATTTAGAGTTTCAGGGCCTGTCGTCTTGATTTTTGGGGCAGTACCTCAATTTCATACGGGGTTGTTCTTTTCCAGAAAGATGGGTCACTGAATAATTTACATTTTGTGGTTATTTTCTGAGGAACTATTTCCGGTTATAAATGGTAAACATCTTCTAGGTTTTGCAGTAAGAAATAATTGATTATGTTAGAAAAAAAGAACCGTAAGAAGATGTGATTTGAATTTTGACTTCCTGTAAGTACCTTCTGGAGCAGAAGGTTTTGTCTTCATGGATTCTGCGTCTTGGATTTGGGGACTGTGTTGCACTGAGCTGTGCTCTGTGGGGAGGAGCCTGTGGCAGAACAGTTTGGGTTCTGCTGGCCGCCTCTCACTTTATTCAGGGAGGCTGGGTCCCGGAGAAAGATGACAGCAGTTAGGTCTTGCTGGGAAGAAAACTCGGCTACCAACCCTGGACCATTTTGCTTCCCCTGAACAAATAAGATAGTCATTTGCCTGCTTTGGGGACGGTGCCTGTGGTTTGCACAGGACGAGGTGGCAGCTGGCTTGCCTGCTGGCCTGCTTCGTGGAGATAAGATGTTCAGACCTACCAGTGCTATTCAGGGGTCGTGGAGGGAATTAATGCACTTCCTTCTGTCCCCCAATCTCATTTACATGTCTCTGGAGCTGAGCATGTATTCTTTTTTTTTTTCTTCATCTCAATAGAGCATTTAAATTAAATAGATGTTGCTTTAGCCATTCAGAAATGTTTTACATTTAAAAAAACAAAAGGTAGCTGCTGCCATGATTCCTTTGCCCACCCCTACACCGGGGCCTTGTGGGACAGTCCCCCCTTGGCTGTGCTGAGCCCATCTGGAAGTATTTCTGATTCTAATCAGAAGTGGAACAGTTTCAGTGCAGATTATAGGTTTATGTTAGCCTTAGTGATGGAGGGATGGAAATAGATGCTTCCTCGCTATTACCATTCCAAGTAAAATAATGAGGCTGCATATTTGCAGTGAGCTGCTGAAGCCAGACGTCACTAGAGTAATTTGGATTAGTGGGAAGTTGGAACATATTGTTTTAAAAGCGATTTCAAGAGCATCATCTTTGGAAATCCTGTATAGCAATGAAGTGATTTTTTTTTCACTTTTTCATTTTATTTACGTTGCTGTATGCTTGAATTTTTAGTTTCATATCAGTTCCCTCTAATAGTGTATGTGCTTGAGATATTTTGACTTCTATTAAATGGGCTTAATATGAAATTCTATTCAATAATTTTTATTGCTATTGGGAAGACCTGGAAGTGTTTCCAGTTTTCATATTTTGGGTCATGGAGATGCTACTTCCCATCCATTTGGTGACATGTCAGAGTCAGGCCATTTCCAGGAAAGGCCAGAGGAGACACTCTGTTTCTGAGAATATACTACGGATTAGGACATGTGGGTTATTCAAAGATCTGTCCTTTTGTGCTTTGAAATCTGAAATGTAGAAACTGTGGCCTCACTGAGGAGGCGTTTTAGAATATGCAGGGGGGGATGATCAGGACTGGATCTTGTATTTGGGCACCAC
>NW_022162509.1:0-2238 GCF_008728515.1 Papio anubis | reverse complement strand
GCCAGTTGTCTCTGTTCTTTACTCTTCAGGTTCCCTGGAGGCAGGAGAGGAGCTGGCCTCATTTCTGGCAGGCACCCCGCTACATTATTGAGCAATCCTCCAGGCTGCAGGGATGTCAGAGGAGGGCCCTCATGTATCCTGATTTTGATTCTTTTATTCTTTTTCCCTAGGCCTTTTACTTGCAGGTATCTTGAGTACCTTGTGTGTATATTTACTTTGAAAGCACACATTTAAATGTTTATAAGGAAAAGGTTCTAAAGACATCCATTGATCCATTCATTCTTCATTCAGCAAATACCTGTTGAATACCTACTGTGTGCTAGGCACTGTGTGCCAGGCACTGCGTGGCCGAGCCAGAGGGCTTTATTGCTCCAATGAGCTTGCATTCTAGTATTCTAGTTGTTTTCACGCATCTGCGCTATCTGGGACTGGCACCATTGCGTTTTATTATATATGAAGCAGCATGTGTCTGCACTACAGTTTGTGTGTACCGTAGATGGGCAAGGATCGAGTGCAAAAACTTCTGGGTCAAAAGGGGTTGGCTTGGGTCAGGCTGCTCAGTAGCTGGGGTGAAAGCATGTGCCACCCCTCCTGATACAGGGATCCTTGCTGATGGTGTGTGACACCAGAGCCTCCACATCTGTCAGCTGGGTTTGTCCTCACAATAGCTCGAGGAGCAGGCGGGGCAGCATCTGGAGGCTTGGTGCCCTTTCACACCTTGCTGGGACCACCAGGCTGCTCAGCAGTGGCCCGTGCCCACCACTGCACCTGTCGCCTTGTTCCATCTCTGGGACCTATCAGGTCACAGTCCTACCTCCTGTCCCTTCGCCCAGTATCCTAGGGGCTCTGGCTTCAATCCCCTGTGCCCAGGTTTACAAACCACTCCCTGGGAAGCTGTCCTGGGATCCGTGTCTGTCTACTGCCTGTAGTCCACCACCAGGAGGTAGAAAGGGACGGTCTGCTGACCTCCAGTCTTTCCATAGCAGTGTCTGAATGGATTCAGGAAATCCTTGTGGAGCCCCGGTATGTGCTGCTGCTGGCTTAGGGGTTGGAGCCACAGCAGCATATGAGACAGGGGAGCCCCCATTTGTGGGTCTCACCCTCTTTAGAACTTTAGCATTTGTTTAAATTTAAAAAAATTCTACTAGTTGTAGCTTAAAGTCACCGAGTTTCTTTCATTGTGTTTGGTGACTTTGAAGCCAGTTGGGTAGATTCTACTTCATGAATAGTCCTTGCTGTGGTCTGACATCTGGGTCAGTGAGTAGCTTCGGCCCCTCCCTAGAGCCTCCTGTCCTGGGCTGCAGTGACAGGCTGCGGGCCGGTGGGGTACACTCACACACATACCCCTCTAGGAACACTGGGGCCCTGGATAATTATGCCAACGGCAGGCTATTTCTCCCTCCATGTGGAAGTCCTTGAGGTGAAACATTGGGTTTTTAAAAAATATTTTAGTCTTCTGTTGTGTCTAGTCTGAAAATTACTTACTTGCTTTTTAATTCTGCGAACGTGTTTCCTAATGGAAGGGTCAGAAATGTTCTCCTCGCACTTTCCATTAGTGCCGCAGTTGAGAGAGGGAACAGGAGCGGTCAGGCTCCCCCTCCTCGTCCCAGGGGCCCTCACGGGGTCTGCTTTGAGATGTAGACCCTGGGGAGGCAGCTCACCCCCAAGCCTGGTGTGTGAGAGCGTCATGGTATTAGGTGACTTTTGAAGGGAAAGCAGGTTTTGGAAGAAGGTCTGTATATACAAAAATACTGTATATTTGACCTTCATCGATGAAGGATTCAGAATTGCGCAGAAGTTCGAAGGATGCCTGGGGGTTTGCACGTGGCTTCCTTTTGCAGTACCTTTGTTCTTCTGTGACACCCACGGGGCCTGAGGGTGCGGCTGGATATTCCACCCGGATTGCAGCTGGGTGGCTGTGCTACAAGCTGCTCCTCCTGCCGTGCAGCGCACTTCCCGGGTTCTGCCGCCCCGCTCAGCTGCACGGCCCATAAGGGACTGGTCCAGCCCACGCACTCCGGACCTCCCGTTCCCGAGAAAAGTTACAGAAAATACCTTCCCCAGGATTCCTGGGCTGCACGACCCCGGTCAGCCCCTTTGTGAGAGCTGCTTTGGGTAGAAACGGGGACACAGCTGGTTCTTTCCTCCTGGTCTCTTAGTGCATTCAGGGTTCTGAGCTGATGGGGGCCTGGCCACTCCCCACCTGAGCCTGGCCTCGGCTGAGCTGGTCATCAATGT
>NW_022162508.1:0-5376 GCF_008728515.1 Papio anubis | reverse complement strand
AGAATTCTAAATCCAAGTGTCAAAAGGGTTGGTTCCTTCTAGAGGCACTGAGGGAGAATTAATTCCATGCTTCTCCCCTAGCTTCACATGGCTACTGGCAATCTTTGGAGTACTTTGGCTTGTGACAGCATAACTCCAGTCTATTTCTGTGTTCACAGACCTTTCTCTGTATATGCCTGTGTCTTAAATCTCCCTCTCCTTTCTCTTGTAAAGACATCGGTTATTTGATTTAAGGACTACCCTAAATCCAGGATGATCTCATCTCAAGATCCTTAACTTAATTACATCTGCAAAGACCCTGTTTCCAAATAAGTTCACATTCACAGTTACTGGGAGTCAGGACCTGAGCATAACTTTTTGGAGACCACTCTAAATCCGCTATAGGTGTCTTAACACTTTTTCATTTGTTCAGAATAGAGTGATCTTAGCCATTTTTTTACAAATTGGTTTATAGTATTTTCCTATTCTTGATGAGTATTGCCTAATTTATGTGCTTTCTCTTGAGATTTCAATGAGATGTTTATGTACATAGCTTTTATGTTTGTAAACCCTTCAATTTAAAATATTTTAGTAGGAAGGAAAAGGGGCTTCTCTGTCTTATCCACATGTTAGGCAAGAGATGTTTTCTTTATCGAAATTGTTATAGGAGTGAATCTTTGTTGTCTTTAGATTGTTTCTGGGTAAAACAGTTTTTTCAGGAAATTTATTTAACATACCATTATCACAGCTGTTACGTGAAGAAATAATTTTCAGATTCCCCACAAGGAGTATTTATTTATGTCTTGATCATACTATAGTACTCAGATTTTTTATGTTGTGACCCCTGTTTTCACATACTCTTCTAGAAATGCTGTGTTTGCAAGAAAAATGGTGCTTCAATTGGATGTGTTGCACCTCGATGTAAACGAAGTTATCATTTCCCATGTGGACTTCAGAGAGAATGTATTTTCCAGTTTACTGGCAATTTTGCGTGAGTTATTTAACTGCTAAATATGAAAGTTCAGTGTTAAAGAATAGTGGAAAATACATATCCCAATGATACAATACTGGTATAAATTTTCTGTTTAGAGCATCAGAGTTTAGATATAACATTATATATTACCCTCCTACCCACCCTTATGGGGTCATTTCTGTGTGCCAAGTCTTGAGAATTACCATGTCTAGGATGGACCTAATGATTAGTATTCATCTTCAAATTTCAGCTTTTGGATATAACATGAACTTGTTAATTTATCCATAATTCAGTGAAAATCTCCACCTTTACATAATTCTAGATTTCTGTGTCACTCTTTAGAATTATTGTCGACTTACTCTTCACAGGGCTGTGTGCATTTCTCACTGAGTAAATCAAAGGCATGTAAATTTGATTGAGTCCACAAAATAAATATTATGCCCTAGGATACCCTGAAAATATTTGCTTCCTGAGTACAACTTTAAACATCAAGATTTTGTAAATTTTGACATTTGGTATCATAAGTATTCTATTTCTTTTAGTATTTGGATTTTTGACCTATTTAATGGATTGTTACCATGTAAGAAAACTACAGTTTAGAAAACACAAATGGAGATAAAGTGAATTGGGAATAGGTTATTAATTGGCATTTTATGTGTTATATGACTAAATTATTTTTTAGGCATAAGTTCCTGCCTCCTTTAATTTTATACGATTTTGAGCATAACAGTATGTACCCAGTAGTTGAGTACAATAATGTGTATACTGCATTGCTGGCAATATTACATAGGATTCTCAACATAACAATTAGTTTCTGAAATTCTGTATAAGTAAGTCTCACTACAGAAAAGTTCAGATTTTGAAGGTTCAGCTCTCTCCTTGGTCATAGATTGTGAGACTTAATTTTTAAGTCTTCAGTCTGTTGTGGGTGAATTATGAGATGGAGATGAATGAATTTTATTTTATATATGTAAATTACAGTGTTTTCCAAGTTTTGCTTTCAGTTCATGAAATTTTTTTTTTTAAATAATTTGCATTTTTAGGTCATTTTGTTGGAACCATCGACCTGTTCAAATAATTACGTCTAATAATTATAGAGAGTCCTTACCTTGCACCATTTGCTTGGAATTTATTGAGCCTATTCCAAGTTATAACATATTACGAAGTCCTTGTTGTAAGAACGCTTGGTTTCATAGAGACTGTTTACAGGTAAGATACATGTTTTGTAAGCTTTCTCTGATTGATATAAAATTATGGCTTACTGATTTAAATTTTAAATTAGAAAGAATTGACGTGTGTATTAGCTCTTATCACTTGTTAGTTTTAAAACAGCTTTAAAGCACTTAATTTGAAGCACATTTTATATACAAAATTCACCCTATTTAAGTATGCAATTAAGATTCAAAAAATACTTTAGATGAAACTTTTTAGTGTATATTTATACTTACAGAATTTTGTTGTTTTTACCTAAGGATTCTGTTTGATTTCACAATGAATAAACTAGATTTTAATTCCTAAGTTTCATTTACATATTTAAGCTGGAAAACCAGGATATTTGAAATGATAAGAAGCTTGATAGCAAGTTAAGATATTTAAACATTAGTAGGCTTTTCTTCCCTTTGGTAAACACTTTACCATACCTTCTTAACAGGGAGTTAATTACTGTCAATTAATTAAAAATATTGGTTCTTTGAGAGTCATCTTATGTATCAAACCTTATTACTACTTTTCAAGTAAATAGAATATGATAAAACACACAACATTAGACAATTTAATATTTTTTGATTCTGAAAATACTTGAAAACTTTAAAAAGATTCCAGTTATTAGTAACATCAAATATGTAATATGTACATATGAAAGTGCCAGCTGATAAGCTTAAGTTTACTACTGTTTCTTAAATTTTATTATTGTTTAGTAAAATGAAAGATTATTATTACTAATTGTCCACAGACATATTTTTAACAGTTAAAAGATGTAGACCGGGCGTGGTGGCTCACACCTGTAATCCCAGCACTTTGGAAGCCCGAGGTGGGTGGGTCACGAGGTCAGGAGATCAAGACCATCCTGGCTAACACGGTGAAACCGCGTCTGTACTAAAAATACAAAAAAAAAAAAAAAAAAAAAAATTAGCTGGGCGTGGTGGTGGGCTCCAGCTACTAGGGAGGCTGAGGCAGGGGAATGGCATGAACCTGGGAGGTGGAGCTTGCAGTGAGCCAAGTTTGTGCCATTGCACTCCAGCCTGGGCCACAGAGGGAGACTCTGTCTCAAAAACAAAAAAAGATGTAAATTCTCTTATTTCAATAAAATCTTAAAAATACTAACAGTACTAAAAGTAGTAAAGTTTGATACCTTTTTTGTGTGTGTGTGGTGTGGACCTTGAACTTTTATACTTAGGACTATTCAGTTAAAAGTGCAGGATGAAGGCCTGGCACAGTGGCTCAAGCCTGTAATCCCAGCATTCTGAGAGGCCGAGGAGGGCAGATCACCTGAGGTCAGGAGTTCGAGACCAGCATGGCCAACATGGTGAAACCCTGTCTCTACTAAAAATACAAAAAAAATTAGCTGGGTGTGGTGGTGCACACCAGTGATCCCATTTACTCGGGAGGCTGAGGCAGGAGAATCGCTTGAACCCAGGAGTTAGAGGTTGCAGTGTGCCGAGATAGCACCACTGCACTCCAGTCCGGGCGACAGAGCAAGATTCTATCTTTAAAAAAAAAAAATGCAGGATGAAGCCTGTTTTGTTGGGGAAATATTAGAAATTCATTTAATACTTGCAAAGAGGTGTTTATAAAAGGATCCTAGAGAGTGCAGTTAATAAACAACATTGTGAAGTGTTATCCTTACCTATTCATATTATATGAGAATCTTTAAAAAGTAATTTGTTTTAATTAAGGGTTTGTATTTGGATGAATATAATTGCTGCCAAATGTGTCGTCTTGTTAATTTTGTAGCAGTGTGTTATTTTTCATAAGATTTTTCTCATTTATATGTTAATAATTAAGCAAAGAAAGGTTCTCAAACTTGACCTAGTATCGTTAAGGCCTTTTGTGAACATTCTGAAAATACCGAGTTTTAATTTTGTCATTAAAAAAGTAGAAATAATATTACTAACAAAAAAGACTAGGTCTACTTTATGCAAATATAACTGAAGATCACAGCCACATGGACGCCTGTCTACAATAAATATCACTAAGCAATTATTACTATACTTGATTAGAGCATACTAAGGATGGGGCTAATTCTTGAGTCACTCTCTCTAAAGGAGTTCCAATAACTTTTGTACTCTAGTATTGTTCTTAACTGAAATAGCACATGGAGTCTTATCCAATCTAGATAACTGTATGTGGTTAAACAAATGTTATTATTTCTAACCACTACAAATGCTATACATTGGGATTTTGGGAGAAGAGACTAGAGATTGATATCAAAGAAATTGGTAAAAACTTTCCACTCTCGTGTCTAGAGAATTATCACTGTTCAGCTTGGATTTTTCCATCGTTGCTCTAGTCTTGTTGGTATCTTCCATGTGTCTTATCCTGTTTTTTCCCCTCTCTACCAGATACTTCCTTTTATCATATACCATATTTAGTTAAAGATCTTGGCATCTGTCTGCAATTGTTCAAATATCCTTTAGATTCAGAGATTTCAATAACCTGTTGTTTCCCTTCCATATATGGGTGTGTGTGTGTGTGTGTGTATGTCACTTGCTAATTGTCTGAACCTGGAATCCTCTTTATTAGCTTCTCTCTTCACCATCCATAAATCATTTTCCAAGTGTAATCAAGCCTACTTAGTATATTCTGTGTATCCTTTTTATTGTAATTCTACTCTCACTGCTTTAATTTCAGACACTGTTTTTGGTAGACCACTAGTTGGTCTTTCTCTGGGGCCTTATTGCCTATTAATTTATTCTTCACACTGCTGGCTTTAACTTACCTACCTAGCTTCTACTTAGTTCAGTTTGGCAAGAATGTAATCCTTAAATATATTATTAATTGTACTTTCCTAATTGCACATTCTCTCTCTTGCTGGGGAAACTTCATATGTATTATTCCCCATCCTTGGAATGTCTTTTGTCCTATTTTCCTGGCAAACCTCTATTCCTTTTTCTAAACTTAGCTTGTGCTTTACTAATCCTCTGACGTATTTATCAGTGTAGACTTAGATACTCCTTTCTGTTTCTTTCATGTGTATACTTAAAATGCACACATACTTTTACACAATATTGTAGTTTTATACCTGTATACCTACTCACTAGAATTCCTTGAAGTTGAATCTGTCGTGTTTTATTTTTGGTACATAATACCAAAAAGTTTCCAATTTTGAAGCATTTTGGATTTTTGGATTAGGGATATTCAACCTGTCCTTATTTTCTTAAAACACCTGAATCCTCTCTATGTATATTGTGAACCCTTGAAAAGAA
>NW_022162507.1:0-5376 GCF_008728515.1 Papio anubis | reverse complement strand
GGTGATGATGATGGTGATGTGGTGATAGTAATTGTGATGGTGATGATGATGGTGGTGATAGTGATGATGGTGGTGATAGTGATGATGATGGTGATGTGGTGATAGTAATTGTGATGGCGATGATGATGGTGGTGATGGTGATGATGATGGTGATGTGGTGATAGTAATTGTGATGGCGATGATGATGGTGATGATGTGGTGATGGTGATGATGGTGATGACGTTAGTGATGATGATAATAACAATAGTCAGAATGTAATTATGTGCTAGGCCCTATGCTACGTCTCCTTGCATACTACCTCACATAATCTTCAAAATCACATTGTATTATTCAAGGTCAAACCAATGCATAAACAATAATATTGTATAAACAATGAACCCAGACATGTTAAGGGGTCAGTGGTAATGTTAGTAATCATAATGTTTTACATTTATTTCTAGTTTATAAGCCATTGCTCATCTATGATACCCTTTCTGCTTTGACATTAGCAACAACCTAAGTTGTAGAAAGGGTGAGTATATCTCATGTTATAGAGAAAGAAATTGAAACTCATGAAGGGCAACAGGACTACAAGCACCTAGAAAAGAATGGATGAAGAGCACTTCAGGGCAATTGCATCAGAAATTTGAGGACAATCCCATCATTGCAATTTGTGCCCTGCCTCCAACACACACACACAAACACTGTTTACTCTTATGTAGCAAAAGCATTTGCTTAATTGCATGCCCTTTGGCTATGTTGAAACCTGATTTGGAAATATTTAAGACTGCAAAAAGTTCCCAAAAAGTTTTAGAAAGAAAACTGCTTACCTTTCCCTCCGTGATGCTGGGCTTGTTGTTTTGTTTGTTTTGTCTGGGTGGTTCTCTGGCCCTGCCTCCCCGAAACTCATTCCATGGGTCAGATGAAAGGAGTTTGCTGTTCTCTGCCCCTCAGTGACAGCTGTTTTATTATTATTATTATTATTAGTGTTGTTATTATTATTATTATTTTGCTGCATTTTTCTTTGAAATCACTGACTTTGGAAACTTTAGGCCTGCTTAACCTCCAGTCTGTGTTCCCTTGGCCGCAGCCAGCCCTGAACCCAGGCTCTGTGTGGAGCAGAGGGGGACTCTGGCCCCTTCCTTCTCTATGCTGCTTCCATTCCCCCCAACATCAGCCAAAGGGCTCAAACAAGAAGAAAAGATGATGTCAGTGTTCTCTCTTCCAGTTTCCACATTCAAGAAGTTTATGAAACTCATTCTTTTAATCTTTATTCACATTCCACCTTGCCTCAGCTTGGTACCATGTGGCCTTGTGAGTAACTTTCTTATTTCATCTTCTAGGTCATTCGTAAGGATGTTAATCATTTAGAAGGATGGGAGTTTTCCCTACCTAGAGAATGCTTTTTCCTGAACTCATTGAAAGTCTCTTTGATTTGCCCAGGAACTAAAAAAATAAGTAACATATTTATAAGCTCTGGGTGTTATATCAAAATCCCCACATTGGAGAAAGGTCTGCTGGCTGCTCCCATTGGCAGAGTAGGTGGTTGTCTATACAGTGTCTTTTAAAAGTTTGCTAGAAAAGGCTTCCTGCATCTAAAGATATTGCCTTGGATTCTGCATCACAGATACACAGCTTAGTGTTAAGCATTGGCCTCTTAGTGCAATATGGATGAGAATATCTTTTAAAATAATACTCCTGGAGTGGTTATCAGCTAGAATTGTGTCTGACTAGAATAACAGAGGCTAGATTGAATTTTCTCAGGTATAGCAGATGCTGTTAGTATCCCACCCATACCTGTCATTAAGGTTCTTATTGCTACTGCAAATACCCCCAATCACAGTCACAGGGCTGTTTTAGGGTAGGGGAGCATACTTGGCCTGTGTGCTGGGCAAGCCAGAGTACTGAAGAGTTAAAGCGCTATAGAAGCAGCCCTCTTCCAAGGACAGATGGGATTGAGTGGATACATACCCCAGCCTCTTCTCCCCTTGGCTAGATAATCCTGGCAATGTTCTACACTGTCTCCAAGAATTCCCCAGGGATTAAGCTCCAGGTTCCCACTGTGCCATTGGCTTGGCGACACACTGCTACGGGCTCCCTTTCCTTCCCTGTGTCACTTCCCATCCCTCCGCTGGGGTTTCCTGAAATCACTCCCAAATAAACTACTTGCAGCTGAATTCCCCTCTCAGGGCTGCTTTTGGGGAAACCCAAACTTGGGGTGCAGGTAAGCACAATCCATGAGACTTGAAGGACCCAGGCTGTTGCTTCCAGCACCGCTTTCTTGAGTCTAGTTTTCAGTGTCATGGCCAGAGAGCTGCTGCTGCCCCTCCAGGTATTAGTCGGTATTTGAGGCAGGGAAAAGGGAGAAAACACCAAAAGCCAAGACAAAGGCCAAAACCTCTGCCAAAGATTTTGCCCTTTAAACAGGAAGGGATACTGTATTATTCAGGGTTCTTTTAGAGGAACAGAATTAATAGGCTATATATGCATAACAAATACATATATGTATTAATCATATACGTGTGTGTATATATGCACTCACCATATACATATATGTGCATGTATTCATCATATATAGGTACACATACACGCACATATATGTACAGACCATGCACATATATATGTACACACATGTGCATATGCGTGTGCACATATGTACACATATCTGCACATATGTGTGCATGTATATGTATATGTCCTTATACAAAGCAAATTAGCACAGGGATGTAGATGATAAATATTAAATTTTAATTATTAGAAAATTATAGGCCCAAACTACTTTTGATGCAACTATAGATCACAGCACATCATAGGGTTAACCAAATAATTGATAATACTCTAAATTGATAATAATAAAGCTAGATGAACAGTAATTTATATTTTACAGAAAGCAAAAATAGCAGCTCTTGAAAACCTCACCAGCTAACAATAATTGTGGTAAACTTGTTCTAGTGAGAAATCACATGAAATATTATTTGCATTGTGAGTGCAACTCATGATGGCACTGCAGACCCAGTGATGGAGGAAACTGACTTCCTCAAAGTGTTGGAGTACACCTACCTACCAGTATATATGTACATATATATACACATGTACGTATATGTGTATATATATGTACATATGTGTATGTATATATGTACATGTGTGTGTGTGTGTATATGGGAGTTTGTTAAATATTAACTTACACAACCACAAGGTCCCAAAATAGGCTATCTGAAAGTTGAGGAGTGAGGAGAGTCAGTCCGAGTCCCAAAACTGAAGAACTTGGAGTCTGATGTTCAAGGGCAGGAAGCATCCAGGATGGGACAAAGATGTAGGCTGGGAGGCTAGGCCCATTTCTCCTTTCCACGTTTTTCTGCCTGCTTTATATTCACTGGCAGCTGATTAGATTGTGCCTACCAGATTAAGGGTGGATCTGCCTTCCCCAGCCCACTGACTCAAATGTTAAGTCTCTTTTGGCAACACCCTCACAGACACACCCAGGATTCATACTTTGACTCTTTCAATCCAATCAAGTTGACACTCGGTACCAAGCATCACAGATGCCTTCTCCAAGAAGTTCTGCTTATACTTCTATTGCCAGAATTATTTCACACATACTCCCCCACCCCAACTACAATTGATACTATATTGAAAAATTGAATGGTTCTAGCTGAGCATATTGCCCTGCCAAACAAAACTGGTTTCTCTTCGTGAAATAAAAAGAGAATGGATATCGGGTAGGCAAGTAGCAGTATTTGTCACCATAGTTACTGCCTTATGATGTATCTCTAGCACTTGAGTGAGGCATGAGTTCATTAGATCCACGCTGCTTCAAAGTGTCTGACCAGCAGCACTGGCATCACCTGAAAGCTGATTAGAAATGCAGAATGTCAGGCTAGCCCCAGACCTTCTGAATAGGAATCTTTTTTTAACAGGACCCTCCCCCTTCTCCCTGCCCTCCCTTCTCAGGTGATTTGTATGCACATTCAAGTTTGAAAAACATTGTCTTAGATTACTTTCCTTAATGTCAGAGAAACAAGGGAATCCCTGGTTCTTGGAATCTTTTCCTTGGCTTTGCCCAGTGCCTTCTCAGTGGCAAATTTCTGCTAAATAAAATCACAACTGAATAAATTATGTCAACCCATGGTTCAGGGAGAAGTATCCTTCCTAGTAGCTCATAATCAAAGTGATCCTTTCTCCTTGGGATGCTTCACCCCCTTGGTCAATGCTGTTTTAATTTCTTTTTTTTTTTTTTTTCTTTCTGAATCATAGTCAGTTTCGAACATCTGTCTTTGTTTTCCTGAACCAGAAGGTCCAGGATCTTCTCTCATTCATCTCCCATCATCTCCATCCCACCCCTCCCGATATCCACCCAGCTGGGTGCTTTGCTAGGGTAAATTGAGATGATTGAATCTTATTATCTTTCTGTGCCTAGTTCTACCTTTTTCTTTTTCTTTTCTTTTCAACCTTTTCTCCTCAACTAACAGGGCCATCTCTCTGGATTTTTCTAGCATTGTTTTATGGTTATAGTATTTTTAATAAATAGAGAAGTATGGTGCAGAGATTTCAAACACTTTTTGGCAGTAGGATTCTTTCTGCAAACATAGAAATTCAGTGTGTACCCAGAACACAGGCAAGCTGCAGTGCTTTAATGGAGTGGTGGGGGACTTGCAGCCCTTACCAATGGCCTCTCCATCATTGCCCCCTCAACCCCTATAATTCTTAAATGTTTTTTTTTATCATAGTCTGCTTGGGTGGAACAGAAACCTCCCTTACCCATCAATTCCCTCTGTCAGTGACTGATAGGAGTTGATAGAGATAAAATATAATTGAAAGACAAAATCAATTATGTTAAATTTGTTGCTATAAAGAAATATATATTGCATATTATTTGTATTGTAAAAAAAGACAATGAATACATACAAGAGTCTATATATGCTAAAATAATGCCTTGTGATTTTAAGATAACTCTGATTTTTGTTATACTTTCTTTGTGAGAAGGCTCAAGTGATTCAAATGGCACAAGTTCACAGGCAGCACATAAAGGTGTCATTTAAGTGTCCTTATACAAAGAAAATTAGCACAGGGATATATATGATAAATATTAAACTTTAATTATTGGAAAATTATAGGCCCAAACTACTTTTGATGCAACTATAGATCACTGCACATCATAGGGTTAACCAAATAACTGATAATACTCTAAACTGATAATAATAAAGCTAGATGAACAGTGATTTATATTTTACAAAAAGCAAAAATAGCAGCTTTTGAAAACCTCACCAGTTAATAATTGTGGTAAACTTGTTCTAGTAAGAAATCATATTTTTGCGTTGTGAGTGCAACTCGTGATAGCACTGCAGACCCAGTGATGGAGGAAACTGACTTCCTCAAAGTGTTGGAGTACACCTACCT
>NW_022162506.1:0-5387 GCF_008728515.1 Papio anubis | reverse complement strand
TCTTCTGGATTGGTAAAGTGATATTTGGAAGCCCATGGATGATTATGGTGAAAAGGGAAATATCCTCAGATAAAAACTGGAAACAAGCTTTCTGAGAAACTGGTTAGTGTTCTTTTAATTCATCTCACAGAGTTATAACTTTCCCCTCAATAAGGCGTTCGCTAAGACTGTTCTTGTGGAGTTTGCAAAGTGATATATAGAAGCCCTTAGAGGGCTATGGTGAAAAAGAAAATATCTTCAGAGAACAACTGGAAAGAAGTTTTCTGAGAAACTGCTTTATAATATGTGACTTCCACTCACGGAGTTACAGCTGTATTTCGTGTAGCTCTTTGCTAGCCTTATTTCTGTGGAATCTGAGAACAGATATTCCGGATCCCTTTGAAGACTGTGGGGCGAAAGGGAATATCCTCCAATAAAAAAGAGAAAGAATCTTTCTGAGAAACTTCTTTGTGTTCTGTGAAATCAACTCACAGAGTTACAACTTTCCCCTCAAGAAGCCTTTCACTAAGACTGTTCTTGTGGAATTTGCCATGTGATATTTGGAACCCCATGGAGGTCAACGGTGGAAAAGAAAATGTCCTCAGATAAAAACTGGAAGGAAACTTTGTGAGAAACTGCTTAGTGTTTTGTTATTTCATTTCACAGAGTTACACCTTTCCCCTAGAGAAGCCGTTCACAAAGACTGTTCTTGTGGAATTGGCAAAGTGATATTTGGAAGCCCATGGAGGGCTTTGATGAAAAAGGAAATATCCTCAGATAAAAACTGGAAAGAAGCTTTCTGTGAAACTGCTTAGTGTTCTGTTAATTCATGTCACAGAGTTACAGGTTTCCCCTAAATAGCCGTTCGCTAAGATTGTTCCTGTGGAATTCGCAAAGTGATATTTAAAAGCCGATAGAGGGCAGTGGTGAAAAAGAAAATATCCTCAGAAAAAAACTGGATGGAAACTTTCTGAGAAACTGCTTTGTGATGTGTCATTTCCACTCACAGAGTTACAGCTGTACTTCCTGTAGCTGTTTGCTAGACTTATTTCTGTGCAAGCTGAAAACTGATATTTCGGATCCCTTGGAAGAGTATAGGGCCAAAGGAAATATCATCCCATAGAAAAGAAAAAGAAGCTTACTGAGAAACTTCTTTGTGTTCTGAGATATCATCTCACAGATTTACGGCTTTCTCCTCATGAAGCCTTTCGCTAAGACTGTTCTTGTGGAATTTGCAAAGTGATATTTGCAAGCCCATAGAGGGCTACAGTGAAAAAGAAAAAATCCTCAGAGAAAAACTGGAAAGAAGCTTTCTGAGGAAATACCTTGTTATGTGTGACTTCCACTCACAGACTTACCGCTGTATATCGTGGAGCTATTTGCTAGCCTTATTTCTGTGGAATCTGAGAACTGATATTTCGGATCCCTTTGAAGAATATAGGGCCAAAGGAAATATCCTCTGACGAAAAAGAGAAAGAAGCTTTCTGAGAAACTTCTTTGTCTTCTGTGAAATCATTTCCAGAGTTACAGCTTTCAACTGAGGAAGCCGATCTCTGAGACTCTTTTTGTCTAATTGGCAAACTGATATTTGGAAGCCCATGGAGGACTATGGTTAAAAAGAAAATATCCTCAGAAAAAATCTGGAAGGAAGCTTTCTGAGAAATTGCTTAGTGTTCTGTTAATTCGTCTCCCAGAGTTACAACATTCCCCTCAAGAAGCCGTTCGCTAAGACTGTTGTTGTGGAATTTGCAAATTGATATTTGGAAGTTCATAGAGGGATATGAGGGCAAAAAAAAACTAATCTCAGAGAAAAAATAAAAAGAAACTTTCTGAGAAACTCCTTTGTGATCTCTGACTTCCACTCACAGAGTTACAGCTTTATTTCCTGGACCTGTTTGCTGACCTTATTTCTGTGGATTCTGAGAACTGATAGTGCGGATCCCTTTGAAGACTATAGGGCCAAAGTAGATATCCTCAGGGAAAAATGAGAAGGAAGCTTTCTGAGAACCTTCTTCGTGTTCTGTAAAATCATCTCACTGAGTTACCGTTTTCTCCTCAGGAAGCCTTTCACTAAGACTGTTTTTGTGGAATTTGCAAAGTGATATTTGGAAGCCCATGGAGGGTTATGGTGAAAAGGAAAATATCCTCAGATAAAAACTGGAAACAAGCTTTCTGAGAAACTGGTTAGTGTTCTGTTAATTCATCTAACAGAGTTATAGCTTTCCCCTCAATAAAGCGTTCGCTAAGACTGTTCTTGTGGAGTTTGCAAAGTGATATTTAGAAGCCCTTTGAGGGCTATGCTGAAAAAGAAAATATTCTCCGAGAAAAACTGGAAAGAAACTTTCTGAGAAACTGCTTTGTGATGTGTGACTTCCACTCACAGAGTTACAGGTGTATTTCGTTGAGCTCTTTGCTAGCCTTATTTCTGTGGAATCTGATATCGGATATTTCGGATCCCTTTGAAGACTATAGGGCCAAAGGGAATATCCTCTAATAAAAAAAAGAAAGAACCTTTCTGAGAAACTTCTTTGTGTTCTGTGAAATCAACTCACAGAGTTACAGCTTTCCGCACAAGAAGCCTCTCGCTAAGACTGTTCTTCTAAAATTTGCAAACTGATATTTGGAAGTCCAAGGAGGGCTATGGTGAAAAAGAAAATATCCTCAGAGAAACACTAGAAAGAAGCTTTGTGAGAAACTGCTTAGTGTTCTTTTAATTCATCTCACAGGGTTACAGCTTTCACCTAAAGAAGCCGTTCGCTAAGTCCGTTTTTGTGGAATTTTCAAAGTGATATTAGGAAGCCCAAAGTGGGCTTTGGTGAAAAAGAAAATATCTTCAGAGAACAACTGGAAAGAAGTTTTCTGAGAAACTGCTTTGTAATATGTGACTTCCACTAACGGAGTTACAGCTGTATTTCGTGTAGCTCTTTGCTAGCCTTATTTCTGTGGAATCTGAGAACAGATATTCCGGATCCCTTTGAAGACTATGGGGCCAAAGGGAATATCCTCTAATAAAAAAGAGAAAGAAGCTTTCTGAGAAACTTCTTTGTGTTCTGTGAAATCATCTCACAGAGCTACAGCTTTCCCCTCAAGAAGCCTTTCACTAAGACACTTCTTGTGGAATTTGCCATGTGATATTTGGAAGCCCATGGAGGTCTACAGTGAAAAACAAAATATCCTCAGAGAAAAACTGGAAGGAAGCTTTCTGAGAAACTGCTTTGTCATGTGTGACTTCGACTCACAGAGGTAAAGTGGTATTTCATGGAACTGTTTGCTAGGCTTATTTCTGTGGAATTTGAGAACTGATATTTCGGATCCCTTTGAAGACTATAGGGCCAAAGAAAATATCCACCGATAAAAAAGAGAAAGAAACTTTCTAAGAAACTGCTTTGTATTCCGTGGAATCATCACACAGAGGTACAGCTTTTCCCTCAAGAAGCCTCTCGCTAAAACTGTTCTTGTGAAATTTGCAAAGTGATATTTGGAAGCCCTTGGAGGGCTATGGTGAAAAAGAAAATATCCTCAGAGGAAAACTGGAAAGAAGCTTTCTGAGAAACTGTTTAGTGTTCTGTTAATTCATCTCACAGAGTTAAAGCTTTCCCCTCAAGAAGCCGTTTGCTACGTCCGTTTTTGTGGAATTTGCAAAGTGATATTTTGAAGCCCATATTGGGCTATGGTGAAAAAGAAATTATTCTCTGAGAAAAACTGGAAAGAAGCTTTCTGAGAAACTGCTTTGTGATGTGTGACTTTCATTCACATAGTTACAGCTTTATTTCGTGGATCTGTTTGCTAGACTTATTTCTGTGGAATCTGAGACCTGATTTTTGGATCCCTTGGAAGACTATAGGGCCAAAGGCAATATCCTCCGATAAAAAAGAGAAAGAAGCTGTGTGAGAAACTTCTTCGTGTTCTGTGAAATCATATCACAGAGTTACAGCTTTCCCCTCGAGGAACCTATCGATATGACGGTTCTTGTGGAATTTGCAAAGTGATATTTGGAAGCCCATGGTGGGCTACGGTGAAAAAGAAAATGTCCTCAGATAAAAACTGGAAGGAAACTTTCTGAGAAACTGCTTAGTGTTCTGTTAATTAATCTCACAGAGTTACAGCTTTTTTCTCAAGAAGCCGTTTGCTAAGACTGTTCTTGTGGAATTTGCAAATTAATGCTTGGAAGCTCCTAGAGGGCTATGGTGAAAATGAAAATATTTTCAAAGAAAAACTGGAAAGAAGCTTTCTGAGAAACTGCTTTGTGAAGTTTGACTTCCACTCACTGAGTTAAAGCTGTATTTCATGGATCTGTTTGCTAGCCTTATTTCTGTGAAATGTGAGAACTGATATTTCGGATCCCTTTGAAGACTATAGGACAAAAGGAAATATCCTCTGATAAAAAAGAGAAAGAAGCTTTCTGAGAAACTTCTTTGTGTTCTTTGAAATCATCTCCCAGAGTTACAGCTTTCCGCTCAAGAAGCCTTTCACTAAGACTGTTCTTGTGGAATTTGCAAAGTGCCATTTGGAAGCCCATAGAGGACTCTGGTGAAAAAGATAATATCCTCAGGTAAGAACTAGAAAGAAGCTTTCTGAGAAACTGGTTTGTGTTCTGTTAATTCATCTAACAAAGTTACAGCTCTTCCCAAAAGAAGCCATTCGCTAACACTGTTCTTGTGGAAATTGGAAAGTGATATTTGGAAGCACATCGAGGGCTATGGTGAGAAAGAAAATATTCTCAGATAAAAACTGGAAAGAAACATCCTGAGAAACTGCTTAGTGTTCTGTTAATTCATCTCACAGAGTTACAGCTTTCCTTCCAAACAGCCGTTCGCTAAGACTGTTCTCATGGAATTTGCAAAGTGATATTTGGAAGCCCATGGAGGGCTATAGGGAAAAAGAATATATACTCAGAGAAAATGTGGAAAGAAACTTTCTGAGAAACTCTTTTGTAATATGTGCCTTTCACTCACCGAGCTACACCTGTATTTCGTGGAGCTGTTTCCTAGCCTTATTTCTGTGGAATCTCAGAACTGATTCGGATCTCTTTGAAGATTATAGGGCCTAAGGAAATATCCTCCGAGAAAACAGAGAAAGAAGCTTTCTGAGAGACTTCTATGTGTTCTGTGAAATCATCTCACAGAGTTACAGTTTTCCCCTCAAGAAGACTTTCGCTAAGCCTGTTCTTGTGGAATTTGCAAAGTGATATTTCGATGCCCATAGAGGGCTACGGTGAAAAAGGAAATATCCTCAGATGAAATCTGGAAAGAAGCTTTCTGAGAATCTGCTTAGTGTTCTGTTAATTCACCTCACAGCGTTACAGCTTTCCCCTCAAGAAGCCGTTCGCTAAGCCTGTTCTTGTGGAATTTGCAAAGTGATATTTGGAAGCCCATAGAGGGCTATGTTGAAAAAGAAAATATCCTCAG
>NW_022162505.1:0-5402 GCF_008728515.1 Papio anubis | reverse complement strand
AGCTCTCAAGCCAAAATCAATAACCCCAAATTAAAGAAAAAGGCTTATATACAAAGAGAATAACAGCATCTATAATATAACCATCAAAGTCTTCTAAATATTCCATAATAGAGAAATGGGTAAGTAAACCATGGTACTAAAAGATAACTAGTAGCCATTAAAAAATGATCCTAATATTGTGAAAGAAAATAGAAAAACATGAAGGAAAAAAATATATAGGTATATATAGAGAGCTCCAATATAAGAAACAATAAGACATCAGAAAAATACATGCATTTAAAATAAAAAGAATAAACCAAAATGTCAACAGTTATCCACATTGATTAAAGTGGTGGTCCTCCAGGGAAGTTTTTCTTCTGTTTTTGCTTCTAGTTTCCTAAAGTCTCCAAATTGTCTCTAAATATTCTCTATAACAGTTGAAAGTAATAAACTACTACATTGATTTCTTCAGTTCCTCTTAAACCACCATGATCACGAACCATCAACTATGGTTGATAACACAAAAATCTGATCTTGGCAGAGATTTAACAAAGGAAAAACAGAGAGGTTTCTTCCTTAGGTTAGATCTATATTATGCTATTTGTTAGTTCTCCTAAACATAGATGCTGAAATTGGAAAGTGATTGATGTAGCCCATTAAATTTTCATAGCCCTCAGGGGGCTAACAGTAGTCCCAAAAAAGGGAATTTTGAAAGTTACTGCAGTTTTTATCTACCAAACATTCAAAACACAAAAATAGTAAACTAATAAAGAATCCATTTACCATTTGTAATAAAGGCTTCATGTCCTTAGCCCAATGGGAAGTGACGACTCTAGCACAAGCTCTTTGAGAAAGAGGCAGATGGAGTAGAAAAACCACAGTGAGACAGTGCAGTTTACACAAATCTTCCATCTCCTGCAGGGTTAAGCAGTTACTGTTCACCTGAATAAAATAAAGAAGGTAAGCCGGAGAACAGCAGGATGTGACACTGGATAATAAGCATGTAGGACCACAGAAGCTGGCAGCCACCTTTGCTGTGCAGAAATCATGAATTATTCCTTTTTTTTTTTTTTTGAGACAGAGTTTTGCTTTTTCACCCAGGCTGGAGTGAAGTGGCACAATCTCAGTTCACGGCAACCTCCGACTCCAGGTTCAAGTGATTCTCCTGCCTCAGCCTCCCGAGTAGCTGCGATTATAGGTACCTGCCACCATGCCCAGCTAATTTTTGTATTTTTAGTAGAGGTGGGGTTTCACCATGGCCAGGCTGGTCTCGAACTCCTGACCTCAGGTAACCTACCCGCCTCGGCCTCCCAAAGTGCTAGGATCACTGGTGTGAGCCACTGTGCCCAGCTGAATCATTACATTTTTCATTCTACATTTTTTAACTTTCCTTTTCTTTATAACATAAACTCTACTGCATTTATACAGATGTGAGGTAAGTGGAACGGGAAGCTGCCGGCTAAATAGCACTTAAAATAAAACATTTTTCAGGATTTTTAGTTAAGCCGAACTCTACGTGAGCTGATCAAGCAACTAATGAAGTTGTATTTTCACAGGCCACTACCTTGATGGAGTCACACATTAAATGCTCTATTCCATCCAAGGCATCATATTTTAAATGTAATATTGAAAATGACCAGGGCGAGGACACCAGGACGGTAATATATCTGAAAAATCTACCCTGCGAGAACACAGGTAAAGAAGTGGACACATCTGACATCATGGGACAAGAACGTCATAGCTATCTTCAAACATTTGCAGGGCTGTCAACAAAGCAAGTATAAGATTTCATCAGGGCACCTCTAGGAGGCCAAATAGAGTCTAATCATTAGAAATTCCAGAGAGGCAGATTTGACTTAGTATCATCTTTGTGAGTGTGATTTAAAATACTATGTCTAGTTATGAAAAAATGTTTCACTAAAAATATATTCAGTCTGATAATTGGAAAAACAATTATAAGGATGCTAAGTAAAAGATAATGAGCCCTGAACATTTCTGAAATGTTCAGAAACTTCATTTCTCTTTAATATAAATCTTTGGCCAAGAATCCCACAGCAGGTAGATTGTATACAGAATAGTATGTATACACATGCGTCTGTGTGTGTGTGTGTGTGTGTGTGTATGTGTAAACATGCACGTCCATAAGCACATATACGTAGAGACAACTGTATATTGGGGGAAAGAATCCAGACTAGCCAACAGATTCTGAATGCACCCTATTGACCATAAAGAAGGTTAAAAACTTTAGTATCTCTCCAGCTAGGATGATGCCAAGACGCTACAGTAGGAATGTTCTTTTAAAAGACAGTTTGGGGCCGGGCGCGGTGACTCACGCCTGTAATCCCAGCACTTTGGGAGGTCGAGGCCCGAGATCACGTGGTCCCGGGAGATCGAGACCATCCTGGCTATGCGGTGGCTCCCGTCTCTACTAAAAATACAAAAATTAGCTGAAGCGTGGTGGTGGTAGCCATGGTTCAAGCTACTTTCGGAGGCTGGGAAAAGGAGAATGGCGTGAACCAGGAGAGGCTGAGGAGCTGCAGTGAGCGAGATCGACCACTGCCTCCAGCCTAGGCGACAGGCGAGACTCAGTCTCAAAAAGGCAGTTTGGGCTGGTGTGGAACCTGCACAAGATGGACCTGAGCTCAATCCACACATTGCTATTTAGTACCTTTGGTTTGGCGTTACCTGGACTATTTGAACTTCAGTGTTCTCGTAGGTGGAATGGGAGTACTAATGCCTTTCTCGCAATGCTGTTCTGAGGATTAATGGCACAATGCATACAAAAAGCCCAAAACACAGTAGCATATTAGGCCTCCGCCAAGTGCTAATACCCTGTCTTGTTTCGTTTTCTTTTGGATGATTTAGACTAAATATATACTAAGTGAAACATCCACATAGTAAAACATTAAATCATTTAATGGCACAGTAAGTGTTTCCTGATAGACACAAGTTTCAGTTTTATTTTTTGAAGTTTATATAAATAAGAGAAAAACATGAAGTACCAAATAGAGGAAATGAAAGATACAAATCAACAAAATTTCAAAAGTGGAGAGAAATAGTATTTCTCAGTAAAGTTATAACAACCACACCTGTTGGATCTCAGTTTCCTGACCAGAGGAGGGCTCTCTGTTTCCTAAAAAGCGATGGTACATTCTCAAGGATAATGAGCATGAGGTAACACAAAAGACACGCCGAATGTCAGATCCTTCTGGCCAGACTTGTGTAAGCATAGATACAGTCTCGTGTGCCTGTCAAAGAAAAAAAACTTGTAAAGTGTCATGCTATTTAGAAAAATATTTTTGTTCGTAAGTGATCTTACTAGTGGGTACTACTTGGCTTAATACATGTGTGACAAAATAATCTGTACAGCAAACCCCCATGACCCAAGTTTATCTCCATAAAAATCCTATACAGGTACCCCTGAACTTAAAATAAAGTTAAAAAAAAAGAAATGATAAAATTGTTCTGAGATGAAAGGAAACCTGTGTACATAGAATAAAAGAGCTCACTGTATAACGAGAGAAACAATGAAATTAGATCCTCATACCATATACAAAAAGCATCTCAAAATGGATTAAAGACTTAAATATAAGACTTGAAAGCGTAAAACTACTAGAAGAAAACATACGAGGAAAGCTCCACAACATTGACCTGGGCAATGATATTTTGGATATGGCTGACCACAAAAGCACAGGCAACAAAAGCAAAAATAGCCAAATGGGATAGTATCAAAGTAAACATCTTCTGCACAACAAATGAAACAGAGGCAGTCCACAGATTTTGCAAACCATACATTTATTTATTTATTTATTTAGAGACGGGGTCTCACTCTATCACCTAGACTGGAGTGTAGTGGCCCGATCTCAGCTCACTGCAATCTCTGCCTCCCAGGCTCAAGCGATTCTCCTGCCTCAGCCTCCCAAGGATTACAGGCACGTGCCACTACCGCCCAGCTAATGTTTGTATTTTCAGTATAGATGGGGTTTCACCATGTCAGCCCGGCTGATCTCAAACTCCTCATCTCAAATGATCCACCCACCTAGGCCTCCCAAAGTGCTGGGATTACAGGTATGAGCCACTGCACCCAGCCAAACCATACATTTAATGAGGAGTTAAGATCTAAAGTATAGAAACAACTCAAACTCAATAGTAAGAAAACAAATGATCCAATTTAAAAATAGACAAAGGACCTGGACAGACATCACTAAAAACACACAAACAAACAAAAAACCAAATGGCCAATAGGTACACGAAAGATACGCTCAGTGCTACTAATTATTTCAATCATTAGGCAAGTGCAAATTAAAACTACAATGAGATATCACCTCACATCTGTCAGAAGGGCTTTAGTCAAAAAGATGAGAGATAACAAGTGTCAGAGAGGAAGCAGAGAAAAAAGAACTCTAATACATTGCTGGTAGGAATGTAAATCAGTATAGCCATTATGGAAAATGGTATGAAACTTCCTCAAAAAACTAAAATTAGAACTACCATACGACCCAGTAATCCCATGTCTGGGTATGTATCCAAAGGAACTGAAATTAGTATGGTTAAAGCAAACTAAATATGGCTTGAGAAGGACTTCATACTTCATATTTGAATCCTTGTGGATAAATTGCAACGTAACTTAATAGGTAGACAAGATAGAGAACCCAGTTTACGAGTATGTTCCTGTAACGATCACTGTCTTGGCCGATCCAAGCAGCCATACTTCAACCACTTATACAGTGCTGAGCATTCAAATTGTGTTCAAATAAGGCAAATGCAGAGTTGTAACCAATCCAGCTGTTCTGTACCTCACTTTCAATTCCTGTATGTCACTTTATATTTTTTGTCTATAAGTTTGTTCTGACCACGAGGCACCCTGGAGTCTCTCTGAATCTGCTGTGATTCTGGGGGCTGCCTGATATGTGAATCGTTCATTGCTCAATTAAACTCCTTTAAATTTAATTCAGCTGAAGTTTTTCTTGTAACAGTATGTTGAAGGGATATCTGCACTCCCATGTTCATTGACACATTGTTCACAAAATCAAGACATGGATTAACCTAAGTGTTTATCAACAGATGAACGGACAGTGAAAACGAAGTATATATACACAATGGAATACTATTGAACATTTAAAATGGGGAGAAATCCTGTCATTTTCAACAACATGAATGAAACAAGATGAATTATGCTAGGTGAAATAAGCCAAGACAAAGAGCCAAATACCAAATGATCTCACTTACATGTAGAATCTAACAAAGTTGAACTCATAGAGATAGAGAAGAGAAACTCTTCTCTTCAGGGGGTGAGGGGAGAAATGGAGACTTGCTGATCCAAGGGTACAAACTTTCAGATAAAAAAGAGGAATGGGATTTGAGATCTATTATACAGCAGGATGACTACAACCAATAATAATGTCATATATCTCAAAATAAGT
>NW_022162504.1:0-5424 GCF_008728515.1 Papio anubis | reverse complement strand
TGAGGTGGGTGGATCTCCCGAGGTCAGGGGTTCAAGACCATCCTTGCCAACATTGTAAAACCCTATCTCTACTAAAAATACAAAAATTAGCTGGGCATGGTAATGTGCACCAATAGTTCCGTCTGCTCGGGAGGCTGAGGTAGGAGAATTTCTTCAACCTGTGAGGCCGTGGTTGTAATGAGCCCAGATGGTGCCATTGTACTCCAGCCTCAAGAGCAAAACTTCATTTAAAAAAAGGAAAAAAAAAAAGCAGACCCATAAATGGCTCACACATTGAAATTAGCAGGCAAGAGCTTTAAAGTAACTATATACATACTTTAAAGAATTTAGAGAAATATCAATACTTGGTGAAGATGGTTAAAAGAGAATTTAGAGAATTAATTTTTAGTATAAGTATGTCCTAAATATGCATGGTATGTACTTACTAAATAATTATTTGCTATCAGAAATCTAAATTTAACTGGGCATCCTGTATTTTATCTGGCAGCTCTACCCCAAAGCCAAGCAGGAGAGAGTCCAGAGTCCTATCTTCCAGCAGGTGACCTACCCTAGGACAGGGCCTGGCCAGGGGCAATTGTGCATTGGATGGGTTCAAGATGCCAGTCATTCAATGTGTCAAAGGTTTGCCAGACCTGCATACAATCAATATTATTTTTATTTAATGTTTTTGTCTAAAGAAACTTTAAAAATTTTAACCTTTTATTTGGAAATATAGATTCAGAGGAAATTTCCAAGATGGTACAGAGAGGTTTCATGGACTCCTCACTCAGTTTCCTCCAAAGGTTCTATTTTATATTAGTGTAGAACAATATCTAACAATGTCACATGTCTAGGTCTATGCCATTTTATCACATATGTAAACTCCCTTAACCACCACTGCAATCAAGATACAGTACTGTTCCACCACCACGAAAATCCCCCTCCTGCTATTCCTCTGCACTCATTCCTGGCTCTTCCCCTCCATTATTCCTACTCCTGGCAACCACTAATCTGCTTTCTGTCTTTATAATCTTGTCACTTCAAGAACATTACATAATGCAAAAATTAGGCAGGCATGGTGGCACGAGCTTGTAGTTCCAGCTACATGGAGGCTGAGGCAGGAGAACTGCTTGAACCTGGGAGGTGGAGGCTACAGTGATCCTGTCACTGCAGTCCAGCCTGAGAGACAGGGTGAGACTCTGTCTCAATGAATGAATGAATGAATGAATGAAGGCCTGGCATGGTGGCTCACACTTATAATCCCAGCACTTTGGGAGGCTGACACGGGTGGATCAGTTGAGGCCAAGAGTTCAAGACCAGCCTGAGCACATGGTGAAACTCCGTCTGTACAAAAAACAAAACAAAAAATATCTGGCATGGTGGCATGCACCTATGGTTTCAGCTACTTAGGAAGTGAAGTAGGAGGATTGCTTTAGCCTGGGAGGTCGAGGCTGCCATGAGCCATGATTGTACCATTATACTCCACCCTGGTGACAGAGAAAAGCCCTGCCTTAAATAAATGAATAAAAGGAAATTTGTGATTAGTGGTTCTCAAAGTGTGGTCCCTGAGGGAGCCAGCAGCATCAGCATCACCATCACCTGAGAGCGTTAGAAATCTGAATTCTCAGGCACCACCCCAGACCTGGAATCAGGCCTCTGAGGTGGGTTCAGTGATCTGTGGTTTGTAAACCCTCTCGGTGAGAATCGGTCTCATTTACTACAAATGGAAGGTAATGGTAAAATAAAATGCATCTGCATATCACCTGAAATCCTCTTGTGGGCCCCAGGTTCACACACCACACTTCCGGGCAGGAGTCCCACTCACAGAGGCTATGACAAGAATGCTCCTGTCCCTGGGGCTGTGCGGTGACAGCTCCACACAGCCCCGTGGCAGTTCTGAGTTTGGGAAGCGCTGATGCAGTCCCTACCACAGCCCTTCCTGCCCTTCAGTGGACTGAGAAAATCCAGGCTCTGAGGGAGGCCGAGACTTGCCAAAGGTCACCCAGCAGCATGGTCAGTCTCGCTTTCCCAGGGCCCTCACAGTGCCTGGCCTTGTTTAGGCCTGCCTCTATTCACTGCTGGGTGAAAACTCAGCTCCAAGAGCAAAATTAATGGGGAAGGATACTATCTTGGGCAGCTTATGTTTATAGCTGCAGATACATCAGGAAAAAGTCAAGAATACTGTTGGAAACGGTTATTTAGGAAAAAGAAGGGGTTTGCTGGTTTGTGTTTTTTTTTAACTTTTCTATATTTCATAACTTTTATCATAATAATGATACTTAGTTACATAATCAAATGTATTAAATATAATAATAAAAATCAACATGAATCCTGATCCAGCCACAGCCTATCATTGGCAGAGTCAGGAAACCTTCCAGATAAAGCAGACCCACACCCGCCCCAGGTCACACCCTGGGCCTGGGCACATGCTAGGGCCTATGTCTGGACACCCCATGCTGTGGTGGCCTCGGAATCCCATATCCACCAGCACCACCTGTGGGCAAGACCCTCCCCTGCATCCAGCCCTGGGCACCCCTAGCCCAGAGGCACCTCATGGTGTGAGAGTCCAGCACCTGTCTCTAAGAGGAAAGCTCCTTGGGACATGTGTTCAGCTTGACCATCACCCGGCCTGAGTACAGAAAGGTGGACAGTGGGTATTTGGTGAATAAATGATTGAATGATTGGAATATGAGTCGAAAATGGTGATTTCCTGAGGCCCGTCTCCAGCTGGCCCAGGCGAATCAGTTCCACTTTCACCAGGAAAGCCAGGTGTGAGGCCCGGGGGCAGGTATGTGTGAGGGGCCAGGTTCTTGGGCTGGATGGACATGGGGCTTGTGGTGGTGGGATAGGGGTGGCAGTGCTGCTGTAAGAGCCTCAAGGAGGGGCTCATCCCTGGAATCCCCAGGGTATCCTGGTGCCCCCAGCTGCTGTGTGGTGTGAGAAGGCCTGGCTGGTGGGGACGCACAGGGACTTGTTTGGATTGGCCACCTGGTCCAGTCCAGGGAGCTGCACCTCAAGCCCCTCAGGGCAAAACTCACTTTTGATGTGTGACAACAGCTGCAGGCAAGGGGAGGGAAAGGTGTGCTGGGCCTTGGTCTTAGAATCCAGAAGCCAGTTCATGCCCCTACCTTGGTCTATGTGGGAAAGAGATGGGATCTCAGCTAGCTCTAGGGTCCTGGGTTATGATAAGGGCGCTCCCTTATGGACTCAGTGACACAGGCTGACCCAGCCCCTCCCTGAGCCTCATCAGTGAAACCAGGACTGGGCCAGGGCTCTCAACACTTCCCAGCTCCAACATCTGGCTTTCTCCCAGGAGGGCAGGAGATCAAACAGAGGTGACCCAGGCTCCCCTCTTTACCTCAACCTCCTTGTGAAGCCTCCCTCTTTCTGCCTGTGAGGTGGGTGGGGCTGGAAGGAGGGGCACTCACCTGTGGGTTTCTGACCTCTCTGCCCAGATGTGCCTGAAAAGCCTGGTCTACACCCGGTGGTCTGCTACACCCCACAGCCTGGTGACAACCTCCCTGCCTCCACAGCAGCCCTGGCCCAGGGAAGAAGCTGGTCTCTGCATCGAATGATAGGTAGAAAATGGAAGTGGGAATGGTAGCTCTGGAAAGGAGTGTAGGAGGAGGTGACTTCCCAGTAATGTGGAGGGTTATTTTTTTCCAGAATGGAGCTTGACTGTTGTGGGCAAACATCAGGAGTTGGGAAGGGTGGCTCCCTCTGTGGGAGCTGGGGCGACTTGCCTGGGCCAAACGGTGGTCAGCTGTGGGTAGGGCAGGCAAAGGTGGGGTGCCCAGAGCCTGGGATCCATGTCCTTGCTGAGGACTGGAATGCAAAACAAGTGTCCCCTGCCCTCTGGCTGGGGGACATCCTCTACTTCCAAGCCCAGACACACACCAGCTGCCACAAGCCCCTGAGGCCCTTCAGAGGACCAATGGGCAGCCACATCCACGCTGGGCCAACTTGCTGGGCCCACCTGCACCCTGGTCAGAGCCCATGACTGAGGGGACTCTCTGGGGACAATGGGGGCAGTCTCATGCTGCCCTCTTACAGGTGGGTCAGTCCCTGAGATGTGGTGTTGGGCTCGGGTGGGCTGAGGCTGTTCTCTGCCAGGGTGCCTGGTGGACAGCAGGTGGAGCAACTTCTTGACTTTTCTGGACCCCAGGACACAGCTGAACACTGCACTTTACCCTGGATGCCTTCAGATCTTCAGGGGACCCTGGGAAGGAAGAGGGGCTGCCCCTGCAGGGGGCCGGGACCCTGGCCCATGCTTGCTCCCTGCAGCAGGCACCTCTTCTCCAGATTGACATCACCTGTTTCCTGAAGTCCTGGGCTACTGACCAGAGAGAGCCCCAACACCCTCACCAAGGCCTGTTCTTACATCAGAGCAGCTAGTACACGAGTTCGGAGCTGAAGGGGGTGGAGAGAGAATAGAGGCCTCTGTAAGAGTTCTTGGCTCCCTGCTGCAGTGGGACCCATAGAAGGCCCCCCAGAGATCTGCAGCTGCTGTAAGTCACTGGGAGGAAGCTGCGGCAGACATGTGTTTCCCAGCCTGGTAGATGCAGAGGGGTGTCCAGGCCCCCAAGTGGAAGGCCCAAATGAGGCCTTGGATGTGGCACTGCAGGAATTCTAGCCAGCTCTGGGACCCTGGGTAAGTCATTTAATAATCTCTCAGAACCCCACTCCTGGTCACCATGGGGCTCTTGTGTGGATGTAAAGGACCCTCAGGCCACTTATGTCCCATCAGTGGAAGCCTAGCATGGGTGGAGACCCCCGAGACTGAACTCAGTGGTGGGATCCAGCCCGCCCAGCTCTCCTACTTAGAGCCCAGAGCCAGCAGGGTGGGCTTCCTGGAGATGCAGGTGCTCCTGCGGGCTGGGGAGCATGAGCAGGGGTCCCTTTGAGAAGGTGGAAGAGGCTGCAGTCAGCGGAGGCCATAGTGAGGCAGAGCTTGGGCAGAAAAGGCATGATGATCGGGGGATCTGACACCCGACAGAGCCTGGACTGAGGACACTGTGCCACTCAGGCGGTGGAAACAGTGATTCTGGGATGCAGGTTTTGCACATTCTGGTTTATTGCTTGGCACGCTGCCACAGAGGGATGGCACTGCTCCACACACCATGCCCAAGAGATGTTCCACCTTATCTTTCTAAATCAAGCTGAATGTTCTCAGCTGACAGCATATCATCAGTGCTGCGGGGACTCACTCCCCACAACCCGAGATGAAGTGAGGCGGAGACTGTGGAGCAGATCCGTGCTGACTGCATTCGTCCTTCCTGACCCGCACTGCTGCTGGCCAGGGCTGTGTCTGAGCTGACAGAGGGCATTGATTTGGGGACCAGGGAGGGGGCAGTACTGGAGAAATGCCCCTCACCTCCCTCAGCTCATCCTGTCCACCCAACACTTGGTCACCAAGGTCCCTGACTTCCAGGCCCCAGTCACCAC
>NW_022162503.1:0-5425 GCF_008728515.1 Papio anubis | reverse complement strand
ACAGCTATGACTACCAACATCAACCACAAATGCCCAGCACCCAGGAGAAGGAATCAGGTGCTGTCTACGTCCAACCATGCAGATTCCAAGCAGGTCTCAGCCCCAGACTGAGGCTCTGCCTCTGTAAAGAGGGAGCTCAGGGTTCCAGGCACCCCGCTGAGACACTGCACAGCTGGGGGATCTACTGCAGACCTCAAGGAGACCTCAGTAGGTTCATGTCTGATAAAATAAATGCTCCCAAATCTTCCCCCTTGTGTAGACAGGGAAGGACACATATTAGGATTCAGGGGGTGAAAAACAAGCAACCTTCCTTGGGTTCCTGTAACTGCCTTGGAGTTGTGGTCATGAGGTCCTTGAACTAACTCTGCAAATTATTCCTAACTGTCCACTGGGCCAGGATCACTTCATTTTGGGGCACCTGCCCTTCACACAGAAGTCCTCCCAACTCATTCCTCCAGCTCCTGGGGTCTCAGCTAAAACATACTTTGGTCACTGAAATCTTTCGTGATTTCTCAATTTAAGATTGCAACAAGTTCCCCTGGATACCTCCATCCTCCTTGTTCTCTTTATTTCTAACTGTAGAATTTCAAACCATTTCACATCCTATACATTTCACTTACTCTCAGTAACAGTTGTCTTTATGCCAGAAGGGAAGCATGTTTTGTTCATTGTTGTACCAGCTATGTGTTAGGCAGTCATCTGGGCATACATGTTCCCACATGACTGCCTAACACACATGTTCCCACATGACTGCCTAACACATAGCTGGGGATCAATAAATCATTCTGATTAATTAATTATCTCCAACATCACATAATATTACAACATTCCATTTGTGTTACTCAACTTCATAGAAAAAAGCTGAAACCTACAGAGGAAAAAATTCCATGTGTCAGTTCATGTGATACTTGACCTTTCAAAAACTAAAATCATTTAAGAATGAAATATAGGAGAATATCATGGGTTAAATGTGGATTTATGTAACATTAGGACTTTAGAAAGAAGAGATTATTTTGTCTTGGAGTGACAAGGATAGGTTTTATGGTGTATCTTAAACTGGAACATAAAGATGTTTACAACTGAATAGATTAAAAAGAAGATTAGAGAAGATTGTTTGCTGGAGAGAATGGTATCAGGGACAGAGATATGCAAGGTCAGGGTCTAAGTCTACTGGATTTGCAGGAATTGATGTTGTAAGAGAATAGGATGAACTAGTAATTCGAGCTGATATTCTCAGAGGCATCCATGAATTTAAGAGAAAGGGGCAGATGAGGACAGAGTATCCCTGCTCCTGTGTGTGCATAAAGGCATACTGGGAGAACCACAGGAAGATTCTGCTACTGCAGTCTAGGGTGGGCAATGACAGCTGCAAACACTAAGGATAGAGAATGCAGGGAGAGGTGTGAGGGTCTCCAAACAATGGGAGCAACTTGCTTAGCCTTGAATAAAACCCAAAGCTTATTAATGGAATGCACACACACAGGACATTTATGGAATGTTGATGAGATATTTCTAACTTAAATAAGCCACTCATACGGTAGGAGGAGAAAATAAAGAATAAGTCAAATATGAAGTTAACCCTTTGAAATGTCATTTTCCAAGAAGAAAGTACCCTTTTCTGTGTGGGAGGATAGGCGCCTAAGTTCCATTAATACAAATTGGGAAACACAGATGGCCCAATCACACTGCTCAACCTTCCCGCCAGCAACTTCCAGTACTTTTCCACCAGCTCACTCTAGGGCTTAAACTCTCCTGTGTTTGACCTCAAGAGAGTTGAGTTCAACTGCTGTCCTTATTGCAAAGAATCTCACCTATTGGGACAGTCCTCAATAACCAATTCCTTGGCATTTCAAAAAAGTGTCTGGTGCAATTTTTCTTTAAAACAAAGGATATTGACTCTTTAGTGTAGCCACTGATATTTCGGGCTTTTTGTTTATATGATTATTCTGAATTCTGTTTACAATGAAAAGAATGGAAGATGAGATGAGAAAAGTAATTGTTCTCTTTTGAACTTTTGGCTTACATTTTTCATAAAAGTCCCATAACTCAATGAAGAAACTTAAGATTATGGAGAGAAGTTATTTTCTACTCTAATATTTCCCAGAAGGTCAATACTCATCACCTCTCAATGCTTTGAGATCCTGGATAACAGTAACCCCACCCTTCACTTTGCACCAGCCTTTGCCCATGGCCACCACCAGCTCCTGACACTCACCTGGGCGTCAGCCTGGGTGGGTGGAGGCTGAGAAGTCCAAATCAAGGTAGTAGCAGAACCAGCCTCTGGTGAGGATCTCGCTTTGGTTCATATACAATATCTTCACTGTGTCTTCATCTCCAGAAGGAATGAAGGAGCTCTCTGGGACCTCTTTCTACAGGACACTCATTCCATTCATGAGGACCCCACCATGCTGACTCGGCTACTTCCAAAAACGTCCCTTCTTAATGCTATCATCCTTAGGGGATTAAGTGACTTCAACATACACTTTCAGAGTGAAAATGTATCAGTCACAGCACCATCCAACACAGAGAAAGTGTGAAAGTATCAGGTTCTTACTAGGGCCTAATCCCAGAAAACAGCATGGCATCTAGTTTTGCATGTAGTCTGTCGGTCAAAATGTCACCTCCGCCCTAGACCTAACAGGAGAGAACAGAAATCTTCCTATCTATAAAAAGAGTAGAAGATTGGGTCATGGAAAAACAGCTCAAGGAAGCTATTTTCAGATTATTAAATAAACCTGCTGCAGACATCTATTCGGGTAGACGCCAACACCGGAACATAGACAGTTTGTGAGACGCCAGGCTGGGAAAGGGCATGGGCAAAAGGCAGTGGACTCCGCGCCAGTGCTTTCCCCTGCCTGTCCCAGGCTGCCGATCTGTAGCCCAGGAGTGGCTGTGTGGGCAGGTTGGTAAGTAGCATCAGACCTCCTGGGCAGTGATTTGGGACAAAGGGGCTTAGGGAGGACAGGGCTGCACGACTCTGAGGAGCTGGGAGGTGGAGGTACTCCTCAGAGCTCACACTCCAGTGCAGCTCTTGACCCACGCTTAACACGATGCTATGTTACATGTGACTACCCTTTTCCTCTCTACTGGTCAAAATTCCATAACACAGTGTCTCTGCCCAAGGTCCACACACACACACTGTGTCTCCCTAGTCCACCAGACAATCTTTTCTTTTTCATATGTGTGTGTGAGAATATGCATGCTGCTCCTGGAAGCTCCTAGTCCTTCAATCTACAGTCCCAACCACAGCTCTTCTCTCTGATTGTTACCCCAGCCTGATGGATGTCATGCTTTTTATTGAGTCTAGACTCACTTCAATATTCCCTAAAAATTCAAAATGCATGTCTGAAAAACAACTTAAATTAGCGTTCACATAGTGTCTACAGTATGAGACACTAATTGTCTACACTGGTAGCAATCAGTGAAAAATCAGGCTGCGGTTGGGGCCAGATCAACATGGAAGTGAAAGTACTGTAAAAAGTTTTAGACGCCAACACCTTTTTGTTTAAACTAAGAATTTGCCAAGGTTCTTAAGGCAGCCAAAAGAGAAAAGTTTAAAAGGACCACAGAGAATAAGAATAACTCTGTTCTAACTTGAGGAAGACAGCTTGGAGAATTACTCAGAAGGGATGAGACAATGCTCAGTGTGACCTCAGCACAGACTGGAGAGCCTGTTGGGCTCTGGGGCTGTTGAGATCCTGACTACAGTCTATGGAGGAGGCAAGGATGGGAGCATGGCACACGAGGCAGACAGAGCAGCGTCCCAGCAGGTGGTTCCTGTCCTGTAGCTAAGAATGAAGGAAGGAGAGCACAAGATCAGTTAGCAGAGAAGGACACTCCTCCATGACAGCAGCCATCAGTGACTCTGGAGCCAGCTGGAGGGGAATTCTTGGTTCTCCTGAGCTCTCCAAACGCTTCCGGGTGCTGCATGTAGCCACCCCACTCGGGGCCTGGAAAGGGCCATTGTTAACCAAGTGGCAGGGCTGCTGCACCCTGCTCTCCTCTCTTCTCCTGGGAAGTGTCCCAGGTTTCGCAGGACACACTCATGACTCCTCCAGCACTGTTGTAAAGATTCTGGGCATCAATTGGTCCTCAGTGGGCTGACAAAGTCCCTTTGCAGTTAAAAACCAAATCCTCACCACTAGTGTGCCAGCCACTTTGCGGCAGGCCCTCCATGTACTGGGACCTCGTGTCTTTGGAGACAGCTATACCCCACTTGTCCATTCTGCTGAGGCCCACCAATATCATCACTCAGAAGCCCTTCGCATCCATTGGGGCCACAGCAGGATACAGTCTGTAGCTGGCCCAGCAGGTGATCTCTCCAGGCCATGCCTGGGTCCCAGGTTCTGAGTTTCACGGGGAGGCCCTCACTACCGCCCATCACAACTCTCAGAGCCTCTGGACAAAGCACACTAGTCCTGGCTATGGGCTTCTGCACGTGTAGTCTTCCAGGGAAGGTAACTCCTTATGCCCTGGGTGGAGCAGGTGTTCTCTTTTCGTGGCATTTCTTCGCTTTCTCCTTTAGAACCACACGTATCATTGATTCAGATGGAGGCTCCCCCCTCAGGGCATCACAACACTGGGGTGGGTTAAGGGAGTCTCATTTAGTTCATCATCTCCAAGCCACCAGCCTCCTCAAGCAGCACGGTGGTCTCCTAAAGTCATGGTTATTAATGTCTCTGGATGTGCTACGGACACCCAAGGCACCAAGGTCTTTCCAAAGGCTATCACTTTTTTAATTCTCAACCCGACGGCCACCATCTCCTCATCACAGTTGGGCTAGACCCACTGTGGTGCCCACCTTGGTGATCACAGAAGAGTTAGATTCTTTTTCTCTTAGAGATAACATCATTTACATGTTCTCCAATAATGAGACCTCCCCACACCATCACAGGACATCCACCATCTCAACATCAAACATTTATTGAACAATGAATTGTGGATGGATAGTAAACTATGATCTTCTGAGGACTGACGCCCCAGGCCCACTGGCACCCAGCAGGGCCATGAGGCTTTTGCTAGACCACACCTCTCCATTTGACAGGCAACTTCTGGCAAAAGCTCCCGTTTTTACCGGTTTTAAAGGTTAGCTAATATTTCCCACTTATTCCTCCTGGCAGGAAGTAGGGATTATTGCTCCAGAACCCACTGAGGGTGCAGTCAGAGGCAGCAAATGAGGAGAAGAAGCCTTCAAACTAGAGACAACAACTACATCAGGCAAAGACCATATGGAAGTGCCATCACCAAACGTGGCCATGGGGGAGAAAGGCTCCAAGGAAAAGTGGGTGTGAGCTGACCCCATAATCTGTGTCAATATGGAAGCACTGGGAAGAAGCCTAGAGTGACAAGATGTCAGTGTTCTCCATGATTGGCCTTGTGTGGTATCTCATGTACACATGGCTTGTGGGGTAGCTGTTAAACCCAG
>NW_022162502.1:0-5433 GCF_008728515.1 Papio anubis | reverse complement strand
CACCCCCCACGGCCGGGTACCCCTCTGAGATGAAGCTTCCAGAGGAATGATCACGCAGCAACATCTGCTGTTTAGCATATTTGCTGTTCTGCAGCCTCCGCTGCCTGATACCCACACAAACAGGGTCTGGAGTGCACTTCCAGCAAACTCCAATAGACCTGCAGCTGAGGGTCCTGACCGTTGGAAGGAAAACTAACAAACAGAAAGGACATCCACACCAAAATCCCATCTGTACATCACCATCATCAAAGACCAAAGGTAGATAAAACCACAAAGATGGGGAAAAAAACAAAGCAGAAAAGTTGAAAATTCTAAAAATCAGAGCGCCTCTCCCCCTCCAAAGGAACACAGCTCCTTGCCAGCAACGGAACAAAGCTGGATAGAGAATGACTTTGACGAGCTGAAAGAAGGCTTCAGAAGATCAAGCTTCTCCAAGCTAAAGGAGGAAGTTTGAATCCATCGCAAAGAAGCTAAAAACCTTGAAAAAAGATTAGATGAACGGCTAACTAGAATAACTAGTGTAGAGAAGTCCTTAAATGACCTGATGGAGCTGAAAACCATGGCACGACAACTATGTGACGAATGCACAAGCTTCACTTGCCGATTCGATCAAGTGGAAGAAAGGATATCAGTGATTGATGATGAAATGAATGAAATGAAGCAAGAAGTTTAGAGAAAAAAGAGTAAAAAGAAATGAACAAAGCCTCTAAGAAATATGGGACTATGTGAAAAGATCAAATCTATGTCTGATTGGTGTACCTGAAAGTAATGGGGAGAATTTAACCAAATTGGAAAACACTCTGCAGGATATTATCTAGGAGAATTTCCCCAACCTAGCAAGGAAGGCCAACATTCAAATTCAGGAAATACAGAGAACGACACAAAGATACTCCTCGAGAAGAGCAACTCCAAGACACATAATTGTCAGATTCACCAAAGTTGAAATGAACTAAAAAATGTTAAGGGCAGTCAGAGAGAAAGGTCGGTTACCCACAAAGGGAAGCCCATCAGATTAACAGCGGATCTCTCGGCAGAAACTCTACAAGCCAGAAGAGAGTGGGGGCCAATATTCGACATTCTTAAAGAAAAGAATTTTCAACCCAGAATTTCATATCCAGCCAAACTAAGCTTCATAAATGAAGGAGAAATAAAATCCATTACAGACAAGCAAATGCTGAAAGATTTTGTCAGCACCAGGCCTGCTCTACAAGAGCTCCTGAAGAAAGTACTAAACATGGAAAGGAACAACTGGTACCAGCCACTGAAAAAGATGCCAAACTGTAAAGACCATTGATGCTAGGAAGAAACTGCATCAACTAACGAGCAAAACAACCAACTAACATCATAATGACAGGATCGAATTCACACATAACAATATTAACCTTAAATGTAAATGGGCTAAATGCTCCAATTAAAAGACACAGACTGGCAAATTGATAAAGAGTCAAGACCCATCAGTGTGCTGTATTCAGGAGACCCATCTCACGTGCAGAGACACACATAGGCTCAAAATAAAGGGATGGAGGAAGATCTACCAAGCAAATGGAAAACAAAAAAAGGCGGGGGTTGCAATCCTAGTTTCTGATAAAACAGACTTTAAACCAACAAAGATCAAAAGAGACAAAGAAGGCCATTACATAATGGTAAAGGGATCAATTCAATAAGAAGAGCTAATTATCCGAAATATATATGCACCCAATACAGGAGCACCCAGATTCATAAAGCAAGTCCTTAGAGACCTACAAAGAGACTTAGACTCCCACACAATAATAATGGGAGACTTTAACACCCCACTGTCAACATTAGACAGATCAATGAGACAGAAAGTTAAAAAGGATATTCAGGAGTTGAACTCAGCTCTGCACCAAGCAGACCCAATAGAAATCTACAGAACTCTCCACCCCAAATCAACAGAATATACATTCTTCTTAGCACCACATCGCACTTATTCCAAAATTGACCACATAGTTGGAAGTAAAGCACTCCTCAGCAAATGTAAAAGAATAGAAATTATAACAAACTGTCTCTCAGACCACAGTGCAATCAAACTAGAATGCAGGATTAAGAAACTCACTCAAAACCGCTCAACTACACGGAAACTGAACAATCTGCTCCTGAATGACTACTGGGTACATAACGAAATGAAGGCAGAAATAAAGACGTTCTTTGAAACCAATGAGAACAAAGACACAACATACCAGAATCTCTGGGACACATTTAAAACAGTGTGTAGAGGGAAATTTATAGCACGATATACCCACAAGAGAAAGCAGAAAAGATCTAAAATTGACACCCTAATATCACAATTAAAACAACTAGATAAGCAAGAGCAAATACATTGAAAAGCTAGCAGAAGGCAAGAAATGATGAAGATCAGAGCAGAACTGAAGGAGATAGAGATACAAAAAACCCTTCAAAAGATCAATGAATCCAGGAGCTGGTTTTTTGAAAAGATCAACAAAATTGACAGACTGCTAGCAAGATTAATAAAGAAGAAAAGAGAGAAGAATCAAATAGATGCAATAAAAACTGATAGAGGGGATATCACCACCGATCCCACAGAAATACAAACTGCCATCAGAGAATACTATAAGCACCTCTATGCAAATAAACTAGAAAATTGAGAATAAATGGATAAACTCCTGGACATATACACCCTCCCAAGACTAAACCAGGAAGAAGCTGAATCCCTGAATAGACTAATAACAGGCTCTGAAATTGAGGCAATAATAGCCTACCAACCAAAAAAAGTACAGGACCAGACAGATTCACAGCCAAATTCTACCAGAGGTACAAGGAAGAGCTGGTACCATTCCTTCTGAAACTATTCCAATCAATAGAAAAAGAGGGAATCCTCCCTAAGTCATTTTATGAGGCCAACCTCATCCTGATACTAAAGCCTGGCAGAGACACAACAAAAAAAGAGAATTTTAGACCAATATTCCTGATGAACATCAATGCAAAAAACCTCAATAAAATACTGGCAAACCGAATCCAGCAGCACATCAAAAAGCTTATCCACAATGATCAAGTGGGCTTCATCCCTGGGATGCAAGGCTGGTTCAATATATGCAAATCAATACATGTAATCCATAATAAAAACAGAACCAAAGACAAAAACCACATGACCACATGATTGTCTCAACAGATGCAGAAAAGGCCTCTGACAAAATTCAACAGCCCTTCATGCTAAAAACTCTCAATAAATTAGGTATTGATGGGACATATCTCAAAATAATAAGATCTATTTATGACAAACCCACAGTCAATATCATACTGAATGGGCAAAAACTAGAAGCACTCCCTTTGAAAACTGGCACAAGACAAGGATGTCCTCTCTCACCACTCCTATTCAACATAGTGTTGGAAGTTCTGGCCAGGGCAATCAGGCAAGAGAAAGAAATAAAGGGTATTCAAACAGGAAAAGAGGAAGTCAAATTGTCCCTGTTTGCAGATTACATGATTGTATATTTAGAAAACCCCATCATCTCAGCCCAAAATCTCCTTAAGCTGATAAGCAGCTTCGGCAGTCTCAGGATACAAAATCAATGTGCAAAAATCACAAGCATTCTTATACACCAATAACAGACAAACAGAGAGCCAAATCATGAGTGAATTCCCATTCACAATTGCTTCAAAGGAATAAAATACCTAGGAATCTAACTTACAAGGGATGGGAAGGAACTCTTCAAGGAGAACTACAAACCACTGCTCAGTGAAATAAAAGAGGACACAAACAAACGGAAGAACATTCCATGCTCATGGATAGGAAGAACCAATATCATGAAAGTGGTCATACTGCCCAAGGTAACTTATAGATTCAATGCCATCCCCGTTAAGCTACCAATGACTTTCTTCACAGAATTGGAAAAAACTACTTTAAAGTTCATACGGAACCCAAAAAGAGCCCGCATTGCCAAGACAATCCTAAGCAAAAAGAACAAAGCTGGAGGCATCACGCTACCTGACTTCAAACTATACTACAAGGCTACAGTAACCAAAACAGCATGGTACTGCTACCAAAACAGATATATAGACCAATGGAACAGAACAGAGCCCTCGGAAATAATACCACACATCTACAGCCATCTGATCTTTGACAAACCTGACAAAAAATGGGGAAAGGATTCCCTATTTAATAAATGGTGCTGGGTGAAGAAACCCCATCTCTACTAAAAAAAAAATACAAAAAACTAGCCGGGTGAGGTGGCGGGTGCCTGTAGTCCCAGCTACTCGGGAGGCTGAGGCAGGAGAACGGCGTAAACCCGGGAGGCAGAGCTTGCAGTGAGCTGAGATCTGGCCACTGCACTCCAGCCTGGGCGACAGAGCAAGACTTCGTCTCAAAAATAAATAAATAAATAAATAAATAAATAAATAAATAAATGAATAAATAAATAAATAAACGGTGCTGGGAAAACTAGCTAGCCATATGTAGAAAGCTGAAACTGGATCCCTTCCTTACATCTTACACAAAAATTAATTCAAGATGGATTAAAGACTTAAATGTTAGAACTAAAACCATAAAGACCCTAGAAGAAAACCTAGGCAATACCATTCAGGACACAGGCATGGGCAAGGACTCCATGTCTCAAAGACGAAAAGCAATGGCAACAAAAGCCAAAATAGAGAATTGGGATCTAATTAAACTAAAGAGCTTCTGCACAGCAAAAGAAACTACCATCAGAGTGAACAGACAACCTACAGAATGGGAGAAAATTTTTGCAATCTATTCATCTGACAAAGGGCTAATATCCAGAATCTACAAAGAACTCAAACAAACTTACAAGAAAAAAGCAAACAGCTGGGCACGATGGCTCACACCTGTAATCCCAGCAGTTTGGGAGGCCAAGGCAGGCGGATCACGAGGTCAGGAGATCGAGACCATCCTGGCTAACACGGTGAAACTCCGTCTCTACTAAAAATACAAAAAATTTAGCCAGGTGTGGTGGTGGGCGCCTGTACTCCCAGCTACTCGGGAGGCTGAGACAAGAGAATGGCGTGAACCCGGGAGGCGGAGCTTGCAGTAAGCTGAGATCGTGTCACTGTACTCCAGCCTGGGCAACAAAGCGAGATTCCGTCTCAAAAAGACAAACAAACAAAAAAAACCCCAAAAAACAACCCCATCAAGAAGTGGGCAAAGGATATGAACAGACACTTCTCAAAAGAAGACATTTATGCAGCAAAGAGACACGTGAAAAAATGCTCATCATCACTGGCCATCAGAGAAATGCAAATCCAAACCACAATGAGATACCATCTAACACCAGTTAGAATGGCGATCATTAAAAAGTCAGGAAACAACGGGTGCTGGGGAGGATGTGGAAAAACAGGAACATTTTTACACTGTTGGTGGGACTGTAAACTAGTTCAACCATTATGGAAGACTGTGTGGCGATTCCTCAAGCATCTAGAACTAGAAATACCATTTGACCC